>NC_060179.1:6425038-6430038 GCF_021184085.1 Oncorhynchus gorbuscha | reverse complement strand
AGGAGGGGTGCATCACTTGAGTGGGTTGAGTCACTGACGTGATCTTCCTGTCTAGGGTTGGCGCCCCCCCCTCGGCTTGTGCCGTGGCGGAGATATTGACATCCTCTCCTACCTCATGCAATGTTGGTCACCAGATATTGACATTCACTCCTACCTCATATGATGTTGGTCACCAGATATTGACATTCACTCCTACCTCATATGATGTTGGTCACCAGATATTGACATTCACTCCTACCTCATATGATGTTGGTCACCAGATATTGACATTCACTCCTACCTCATATGATGTTGGTCACCAGATATTGACATTCACTCCTACCTCATATGATGTTGGTCACCAGATATTGACATTCACTCCTACCTCATATGATGTTGGTCACCAGATATTGACATTCACTCCTACCTCATATGATGTTGGTAGCCAGATGCGATGGGGATGCGATGACATCATGAGCCTACAGAGGCCCCCTCGGGGGATGCGATGACATCATGAGCCTACAGAGGCCCCCTCGGGGGATGCGATGACATCATGAGCCTACAGAGGCCCCTCGGGGGATGCGATGACATCATGAGCCACATGTATTTCATAATGAGACACAGAGCAGCTCTCTACTGAGGATCTGTTATTGATCATTAGCCTTCTGGGTAACACTGCCTCTGTCTTAAATGGCATATCATTCAATAGGATAGTGCACTATATAGGTAATAAGGCTAATGATTAGGTTCGTTAGCGATCTCTCTCTCTCTCCTGAATGTCAACTATTTCCATGTTGTTTGAGTTACTACATCCTCTAGGTGTCAATTAATTGAGTCACAAGGAGGAGCAGGTGACTTTTGAACTTCACGTTTGTTGTGGAGTTGTATCGTATTTGTCACAATCTGTTCTGTTTGACCTGTCCTTGTGCTTGTCTCCACCCCCTCCAGGTGTCGCCCACCTTCCCCACTTATCGGGCGGTAGGTACCCTAATGGTTAGAGCGTTGGACCAGTAACCGAAAAAGTTGCTAGATCGAATCCCCGAGCTGACAATGTAAACATGTGTGATCCTCTGGGTATTTATGCCACTGTTTTCTGGCTGTCTACGCCAGTTTGTCTTGTTTGTTCAAGCCTGAGGTACCAGTGTTTTGTCTCAGCTCTTGTTTTCCCCGATTCTCTCTTTTTCTCCCCCTCCTGGCTTTTGACCCTTGCCAGTCCTGACCCTGTACTTCCTGTATTCCTGTACCTTTGCTCCACCTCTGGATTACCGACCTCTGCCAGTCCTGACCCTGTACTTCCTGTATTCCTGTACCTTTGCTCCACCTCTGCCTGACCTGACCCTGTACTTCCTGTAGTCCTGTACCTTTGCTCCCCCTCTGGATTACCGACCTCTGCCTGACCTGACCCTGAGCTTTCCTGTCGTCCTGAACCTTGGCCTCTACTCTGGATTACCGACCTCTGCCTGTCTTGACCTGTCTTCTACCTGCCCCTGTTGTTACAATAAACATTGTTAATTCACATAGTCTGTACTTGGGTCTTACCTTGATTCCTGATAATACTGGTGGGGATTTGTACTGTATTGGTGGTGAGTGGGGTTATATTGTTGGTGAGTGGTTTTGTGTTGTTTTGGTGTTGACTGGGGTTTGGTATTTGTTATTTTATTAGGATCCCCATTCGCTGTTGTGAAAATAGCAGCTTCTCTTCCTGGGGTCCACACAGAACATGACATAATACAGAACATTAATAGACAAGAACAGTTAAAGGACAGAACTTCCTCAGTTTTAAAAAGTCACACGTAGCCTACATATCAATACATACACACAAACTGTCTTGGTCCAATAGGGGAGAGGCTTTGTGCCGCGAGGTGTTGCTTTATCTGTTTTTTGAAACCAGGTTTGCTGTTTATTTGAGCAATCTGAGGTGGAACGGCGCTCCTGCAATAATGGCTCTATATAAGACTGTACGCTTTCTCTAATTTGTTCTGGATTTGGGGACTGTGAAAAGACCCCTGGTGGCATGTCTGGTGGGATAAGTGTGTGTGTCAGAGCTGTGTGTAAGTTGACTCTGCAAACTATTTGGGATTTTCAACATATTGCTTATTATAAAAAGAAGAAGTGATGCAGTCAGTCTCTACTCAACTCTTGGCCAAGAGAGACTGGCAGCATAGTATTTATATCCGCCCTCTGATTACAATGCAGAGCGAACTCTGCCGCTCTGTGCTGGTCCAGCTGCAGCTTAACTAGGTCTTTTCTAGCAACACTTGACCACATGGCTGGACATTAATCAAGATAAGGGCTAAACTAGATCCTGCAGGACTTGCTTTGTGGAGTGTGGTGTAAAAAAAAATCAGAGCATCACTTTATTACGGACCTTTCCCCATCTTTACAACCATTGAATCTACATGTTTAGACAATGACAGTTTACAATCATAACAATGACTAATTTCGTCTACACAACTCGTTCAACCCCCACACAATTCATTACCAGATTCAGCTGGGGTCTAGAAACGATTTGTACCAAATACAATGCTCTTAGCTTTAGAGTTGTTCAGGACCAGTTAATTACTGGACCCTCATTCCAAAACAGCCTGCAACGCTTTGTTAATCAACCAATTAGGCACATTTGGGCAGTCTTGATACAACATTTTGCACAGAAATACAATGGTTCATTGGATCAGTCTAAAACTGTTCACATACACTACACAAAATCTAAATTGCACCTGGCTGGAATAATATATTATGGCCTTTCTCTTGCATTTCAAAGATGATGGTACAAAAAAAGTTAGTTTTTTCTTTGTTTGACCTTTTACCAGATCTATTGTGTTTTATTCTCCTATATTCATTTCACATTTCCACAAAATTCAAAGTGTTTTCTTTGAAATGGTATCAAAAATATGCATATCTTTGCTTCACGTCCTGGGCTACAGGCAGTTAGATTTGGGTATGTCATTTTAGGAGAAAATTGTAGGGGTGGATCCTTAAGACCTTTTAAAGAAAACCCTATTAGATAGAGAATCATTAGAATCATTAGAATCATTAGAATCATTAGAATCATCAGAATCATTAGAATCATCAGAATCATTAGAATCATCAGAATCATTAGAATCATCAGAATCATCAGATTAGCTCTGAATCCACAATGTGGTCAATAATACCAAAGGCGGCACTGAAATCTAACAATCTTCTTGCCGTCAATTTCTTTCAACCAATCATCAGTCATTTGTGTCAGTGCAGAACATGTTCAGTGCACTTCTCCATAAGCATGCTGGAAGTCTGTTGTGAATTTGCTCACAGATTGTATATGGGAAAACACCATTTTTGCTAAGAGCTGGCAGCAAATTGATAGATCTGATGACAGAACCAGTAAATGCAGCTTCTCCACACTTGGGTAGCGGAATTACTTGGGCTTCCTTCCAGTCCTGAGGACAAAGACTTTCCTCTAGGCTCAGATTAAAGATATGACAGATAGGAGTGGTTATAGAGTCAGCTACCATCCTCAGTAACTTTCCATCTAAGTGGTCGATGCCAGGAGGTTTGTCATTATTGATCGACAATAATACGTTTTTCCAACTCTCCCACACTAACTTTACAAAATACACACTTGCACTGCTTTTCTTTCATTATTCATTTCTTTATGCATGAATATGATGGCTCACTGTTAGTTGTTGGCATTTGCTGCCTAAGTTTGCCCACTTTGCCAATGAAATAATCAGTGCAATAATTGGCAACATCAAACGGTTTTTCTGATGAATAAGGCATCGGATTCGATGAAAGGTGGAGTTCAATTTGTCTATCTGTCCCTTCCCTCTCCTTCCTTCCCCATCCGACTGTAAATAATGCATCGGGTTGCTCTGTTCATCTCCATCCAAAACAGACCCAATGTTATGAAGTGCTAGTTTAATTGGTGAACTAATTGTAAGAAATAGGAGTGATGTTTAATAGTCCCTGGTGCTGTAAGGGAGAAAACGGCACTAATTGGGGAGTGCTAGTGGTCTGACAGGGGGTGAGGGCTAGAGGGTGATAAGGGGTGTGAGGACGGGTAGGGGGGGGTGAAGGGGTGCTCCGTTCATCAGACAGAGGAGGGGTGTGAGACATGGTAGCCCTCTGATCGTCATCTCCACCTGGGAGCACCTCCTAAAGGGCTCCCATTTGTTCGGTCCCGTTGATCGGCCTCGTAGCGTAACCAAGACAGATAGGTACAGCCTCGTAGCGTAACCAAGACAGATAGGTACAGCCTCGTAGCGTAACCAAGACAGATAGGTACAGCCTCGTAGTGTAACCAAGACAGATGGTTACGCTACGAGGCTGTACCTAAGACAGATAGGTACAGCCTCGTAGCGTAACCAAGACAGATAGGTACAGCCTCGTAGCGTAACCAAGACAGATAGGTACAGCCTCGTAGTGTAACCAAGACAGATAGGTACAGCCTCGTAGCATAACCAAGACAGATAGGTACAGCCTCGTAGCGCCAAGACAGATAGTACAGCTGTAACCAAGACAGATAGGTACAGCCTCGTAGCATAACCAAGACAGAGCGTAACCAAGACAGATAGGTACAGCCTCGTAGCGTAACCAAGACAGATAGGTACAGCCTCGTAGCGTAACCAAGACAGATAGGTACAGCCTCGTAGCGTAACCAAGACAGATAGGTACAGCCCGTCACTGTCATGAAACTGCTCTGAACTCTCTGTCATTCCCACAACAAACACAGAAGCACTCGTATGGCACATATATATAGTACACACACACACACACACACACACACACACACACACACACACACACACACACACACACACACACACACACACACACACACACACACACACACACACACACACACACACACACACACACACACACAAGTACTAATGATGTTGGACTCTCTGTGCTTTTTGATGAGGGGTTCGTTCAGAAAGCTTCTCTGATGTGTTCTCATTATGCTGAACCTTTCTGCATCAGGAGAAACCAGGTAGTGTATTCTGGGTAATGACTTTGCGGTGCAGGAGAAACCAGGTAGTGTA
>NC_060179.1:6415604-6424938 GCF_021184085.1 Oncorhynchus gorbuscha | reverse complement strand
AGCCCACTACATAAGTAGTAAACTATATACTCATTTTACATTCTGGGCTCTGTCTCAAGTGGCACCCTGGCCACTATAGAGCCCACTACATAAGTAGTAAACTATATACTCATTTTACATTCTGGGCTCTGTCCTCAAGTGGCACCCTGGTCACTATAGAGCCCACTACATAAGTAGTAAACTATATACTCATTTTACATTCTGGGCTCTGTCTCAAGTGGCACCTGGTCACTAGGCCCACTATAAATATTAAACTATATACTCATAGAGCCCACTACATACATAAGTAGTAAACTATATACTCATTTACATTCTGGGCTCTGTCTCAAGTGGCACCCTGGTCACTATAGAGCCCACTACATAAGTAGTAAACTATATACTCATTTTTTTACATTCTGGGCTCTGTCTCAAGTGGCACCCTGGTCACTATAGAGCCCACTCACACAAGTAGTAAACTATATACTCATTTTACATTCTGGGCTCTGTCTCAAGTGGCACCCTGGCCACTATAGAGCCCACTACATAAGTAGTAAACTATATACTCATTTTACATTCTGGGCTCTGTCCCAAGTGGCACCCTGTAGTAAACACTATTTTACATTCTGGGCTCTGTCTCAGCCCCTGGTCACTATAGAGCCCACTACATAAGTAGTAAACTATATACTCATTTTACATTCTGGGCTCTGTCTCAAGTGGCACCCTGGTCACTATAGAGCCCACTACATAAGTAGTAAACTATATACTCATTTTACACTATCCCACTGGGGGCTCTGTCTCAAGTGGCACCCTGGTCACTATAGAGCCCACTACATAAGTAGTAAAACTATATACTCATTTTACATTCTGGGCTCTGTCTCAAGTGGCACCTGGTCACTATAGAGCCCACTACATAAAGTAGTAAACTATATACTCATTTTACATTCTGGGCTCTGTCTCAAGTGGCACCCTGGTCACTATAGAGCCCACTACATAAGTAGTAAACTATATACTCATTTTACATTCTGGGCTCTGTCTCAAGTGGCACCCTGGCCACTATAGAGCCCACTACATAGTAGTAAACTATATACTCATTTTACATTCTGGGCTCTGTCTCAAGTGGCACCCTGGTCACTATAGAGCCCACTACATAAGTAGTAAACTATATACTCATTTTACATTCTGGGCTCTGTCTCAAGTGGCACCCTGGTCACTATAGGTCACTAATAGAGCCCACTATAGAGCCCACTAAGTAGTAAACTATATACTCATTTTACATTCTGGGCTCTGTCTCAAGTGGCACCCTGGTCACTATAGAGCCCACTACATAAGTAGTAAACTATATACTCATTTTACATTCTGGGCTCTGTCTCAAGTGGCACCCTGGTCACTATAGAGCCCACTACATAAGTAGTAAACTATATACTAATTTTACATTCTGGCTTTGTCTCAAGTGGCACCCTGGTCACTATAGAGCCCACTACATAAGTAGTAAACTATATACTCATTTTACATTCTGGGCTCTGTCTCAAGTGGCACCCTGGTCACTATAGAGCCCACTACATAAGTAGTAAACTATATACTAATTTTACATTCTGGCTTTGTCTCAAGTGGCACCCTGGTCACTATAGAGCCCACTACACAAGTAGTAAACTATATACTCATTTTACATTCTGGGCTCTGTCTCAAGTGGCACCCTGGTCACTATAGAGCCCACTACATAAGTAGTAAACTATATACTCATTTTACATTCTGGGCTCTGTCTCAAGTGGCACCCTGGTCACTATAGAGCCCACTACATAAGTAGTAAACTATATACTCATTTTACATTCTGGGCTCTGTCTCAAGTGGCACCCTGGTCACTATAGAGCCCACTACACAAGTAGTAAACTATATACTCATTTTACATTCTGGGCTCTGTCTCAAGTGGCACCCTGGTCACTATAGAGCCCACTACATAAGTAGTAAACTATATACTCATTTACATTCTGGGCTCTGTCTCAAGTGGCACCCTGGTCACTATAGAGCCCACTACACAAGTAGTAAAATATATACTCATTTTACATTCTGGGCTCTGTCTCAAGTGGCACCCTGGTCACTATAGAGCCCACTACATAAGTAGTAAACTATATACTCATTTTACATTCTGGGCTCTGTCTCAAGTGGCACCCTGGTCACTATAGAGCCCACTACATAAGTAGTAAACTATATACTCATTTTACATTCTGGGCTCTGTCTCCAAGTGGCACCCTGGCCACTATAGAGCCCACTACAAGTAGTAAACTATATACTCATTTTACATTCTGGGCTCTGTCTCAAGTGGCACCCTGGTCACTATAGAGCCCACTACATAAGTAGTAAACTATATACTCATTTTACATTCTGGGCTCTGTCTCAAGTGGCACCCTGGTCACTATAGAGCCCACTACATAAGTAGTAAACTATATACTCATTTTACATTCTGGGCTCTGTCTCAAGTGGCACCCTGGTCACTATAGAGCCCACTACATAAGTAGTAAACTATATACTAATTTTACATTCTGGCTTTGTCTCAAGTGGCACCCTGGTCACTATAGAGCCCACTACATAAGTAGTAAACTATATACTCATTTTACATTCTGGGCTCTGTCTCAAGTGGCACCCTGGTCACTATAGAGCCCACTACATAAGTAGTAAACTATATACTCATTTTACATTCTGGGCTCTGTCTCAAGTGGCACCCTGGTCACTATAGAGCCCACTACACAAGTAGTAAACTATATACTCATTTTACATTCTGGGCTCTGTCTCAAGTGGCACCCTGGTCACTATAGAGCCCACTACATAAGTAGTAAACTATATACTCATTTTACATTCTGGGCTCTGTCTCAAGTGGCACCTGGTCACTATAGAGCCCACTACACAAGTAGTAAACTATATACTCATTTTACATTCTGGGCTCTGTCTCAAGTGGCACCCTGGTCACTATAGAGCCCACTACATAAGTAGTAAACTATATACTCATTTTACATTCTGGGCTCTGTCTCAAGTGGCACCCTGGTCACTATAGAGCCCACTACATAAGTAGTAAAATATATACTCATTTTACATTCTGGGCTCTGTCTCAAGTGGCACCCTGGTCACTATAGAGCCCACTACATAAGTAGTAAACTATATACTCATTTTACATTCTGGGCTCTGTCTCAAGTGGCACCCTGGTCACTATAGAGCCCACTACATAAGTAGTAAAACTATATACTCATTTTACATTCTGGGCTCTGTCTCAA
Source organism: Oncorhynchus gorbuscha (assembly GCF_021184085.1). Lineage (NCBI taxonomy): Eukaryota > Metazoa > Chordata > Actinopteri > Salmoniformes > Salmonidae > Oncorhynchus > Oncorhynchus gorbuscha. Next base: position 6,421,696 of record NC_060179.1, on the reverse strand, counting down.
GTGGCACCCTGGTCACTATAGAGCCCACTACATAAGTAGTAAACTATATACTCATTTTACATTCTGGGCTCTGTCTCAAGTGGCACCCTGGTCACTATAGAGCCCACTACATAAGTAGTAAACTATATACTCATTTTACATTCTGGGCTCTGTCTCCAAGTGGCACCCTGGTCACTATAGAGCCCACTACATAAGTAGTAAACTATATACTCATTTTACATTCTGGGCTCTGTCTCAAGTGGCACCCTGGTCACTATAGAGCCCACTACATAAGTAGTAAACTATATACTTAGACTCACAGGATCCTGAGTGGTGCAGCTGTCTGAGCCGTCACTACAGACCAAGGGTTCGATCCTGGGCTGTATCACATTCCCGGCCGTAATCGGGAGTCCCACCGCGTAGCGCACAATTGGCCGAGCGTTGTCCGGGTTAGGGGAGGGTTTGGCCCGTGGTTAAATAAATGTTAATTAAATAGCGGTGAAATAATGAGTGAATTAAGTCTTTATAGGGTGCATTAATTTTGACCAGGGCTCCGTTCAAAGGAAGTGTACTATAGATAGGGAATAGGGTGCCATAGGGTTCTGGTCTAAGTTAGTGTACTATGTAGGGAATAGGGTGCCATAGGGCTCTGGTCTAAAGTAGTGTACTATATAGGGAATAGGGTGCCATAGGTCTCTGGTCTATAGTAGTGCACTATATAGGGAATAGGGTGCCATAGGGCTCTGGTCTGTAGTGCTATATAGGGAATAGGGTGCCATAGGGCTCTGGTCTAAAGTAGTGCACTATATAGGGAATAGGGTGCCATAGGGCTCTGGTCTAAAGTAGTGCACTATATAGGGAATAGGGTGCCATAGGGCTCTGGTCTATAGTAGCGCTTTCTGCAGGGAATAAGGTGTAATTTAGGACATATAGCCCTTGCCTCTATCCCTGGATAGCTCCATCCGGCTCCACCAGTACCAACGAAGACAGACCAATGTCACTCAGTCCACATTAAGATAAGGAACACCCAGATGAGTGGAGACTCTCGTCAGAATAAAGCCGTTTCCTATTGCAGCAGTGTGGGTTGGAGGTGGGGCGGGGGCGGGGAGGGGAGGGCTGGAGCGGACGGGTGTGTTTTGGCAAATTGCACCAGACTCATCTTGGCTACAGGCATCCTCTACTCTGGGTTTCTGTGTCGGGTTTCCGTCTCTCTCCGGTTGAGTCAAAATGGCTCCCTAAAATCAACGTAGCGCACTGCTTTTGCACAGGACCCACACACCACATAGGGAACAGGGTGCCATTTGGGATGCATTAAACAGTCAGAGTACAGGGCCTTATCACGCTGCCCTCTCTCTGCTTCCAGCCCAGTAAGATTTCAGGTGCTGGTCTCCAGGGGAACAGGTGTCCCCTCTGTGTCCGGGTGGCAGGGGTCTCTGGGAAGGCCTGGGAAGGGCAGGTAGCGCCCAGGCGGTTCCACCTCCCAGAGGACAGATAACAGTGGGGACTTTGAGGAGAGGGACAGATTCAGTTCAATTGGCAAGCTTAAAGGGTGGGCATATCCAAATAGAACCCCTATTCCCTATATAGTACACTACTTTAGACCAGGGCCCTATGGCACCCTATTCCCTATATAGTGCACTACTTTAGACCAGAACCCTATGACACAGTATCCCCATCTACAGTGCACTAATTTAGACCAGAGCCCTATTGATTGTTCACTATAAAGTGAAAAAGTTGCAATTTGGAAAACAGCTGAAGAGTCTTCATGGAGGTAAACTAGTAAGGGGGAAAAAGACAGACGGAGACATTCTCCAAATGATTCCTATTGGCTGTAGGAGGGGAAATGAGTTCCTATTGGCTGTAGGAGTTCCTAATGATGGGAAAGAGACAATCATAAGATACCACCTCCACCACCAGTCACTCTGACCACCTCCACCTCCAGTCACTCTGACCACCTCCATTACCAGTCACTCTGACCACCTCCATTACCAGTCACTCTGACCACCTCCACTACCAGTCACTCAGACCACCTCCACTCTGACCACCTCCACCCAGTCACTCAGACCACCTCCATTACCAGTCACTCTGACCACCTCCACTACCAGTCACTCAGACCACCTCCACCTCCAGTCACTCTGACCACCTCCACTACCAGTCACTCTGACCACCTCCACTACCAGTCACTCTGACCACCTCCACTACCAGTCACTCTGACCACCTCCACTACCAGTCACTCTGACCACCTCCACTACCAGTCACTCTGACCACCTCCACCACCAGTCACTCAGACCACCTCCACCACCAGTCACTCTGACCACCTCCACTACCAGTCACTCAGACAAATGAGAAAATGACAAAACAATACACATTAGATAATGAAATCAGATCAAATTAGTCTCAATAATTTGAATTCAACAGCATTTTGTGAGTTGAGAGATGTAGAGGGAGAGGTAGAAACAGGTCAATATCTCAGATGTAGAGGAAGAGGTAGAGACAGGTAAATATCTCAGGTGTGGAAGGAAGGGTAGACAGGTAAATATCTCAGGTGTAGAGGGAGAGGTAGACAGGTCAATATCTCAGGTATAGAGACCGGTCAATATCTTAGGTGTGTAGAGGAGAGGTTTGAGACAGGTATCTCAGGTGTGGAGAGGTAGAGAAATATCTCAGACAGGTAAATATCTCAGGTGTTGAGGGAGAGGTAGAGACAGGTAAATATCTCAGGTGTGGAAGGAAAGGTAGACAGGTAAATATCTCAGGTGTTGAGGGAGAGGTAGAGACAGGTAAATATCTCAGGTGTGGAAGGAAAGGGAGACAGGTAAATATCTCAGGTGTTGAGGAAGAGGTTGAGACAGGTAAATATCTCAGGTGTTGAGGGAGAGGTAGAGACAGGTAAATATCTCAGGTGTGGAAGGAAAGGTAGACAGGTAAATATCTCAGGTGTTGAGGAGAGGTAAATATCTCAGTGAGAGACAGGTCAATATCTCAGGTGTGAGGAGAAGGTAGAGAGAGACAGGTAAATATCTCAGGTGTTGAGGGAGAGGTAGAGACAGGTAAATATCTCAGGTGTAGAGGGAAAGGTAGAGACAGGTAAATATCTCAGGTGTAGAGGGAAAGGTAGAGACAGGTAAATATCTCAGCTGTAGAGGGAGAGACAGGTAAATATCTCAGGTGTTGAGAGGGAAAATATCTCAGGTGTAGAAACAGGTCAATAGACTCTCAGGTGTAGAGGGAGAGACAGTTAAATATCTCAGGTGTAGAGAGAATATCTCAGGGAGGGAAAGGTAGAGACAGTTCAATATCTCAGGTGTGGAGGGAAGACAGACTCAGGTGAAGAGACAGGTATCTCAGATGTAGATGCAGAGCTAGACATGTTGTGCAGGTGAATATCTCAGGGCAAGGGAAGGCCAACACCTCTCACACTCATTACACACCAGATCATGTTTAAGGGATTTTAATTGATGCTGAAGTAGAGAAGCTCTAATCTTTCTGTACAGAGGATTGTGGGAATGTTCATTATATTTGAATGTGATGTTATTATTTTAAACTTGGAAGATATACACCTCTCAATGAGTGTCTAAGGGTTACTGGCTGTCTAGCTGCTGTGGGACTGTATCAGTCAGAAGAGTTCAATTGGCTGTCTCTAATCTTTTCTGTGGAAGATTGTAACAGTCAGAAGAGTTCATTGGCTGTCTAGCTGCTGTGGAACTGTAACAGTCAGAAGAGTTCATTGGCTGTCTAGCTGCTGTGGGACTGTATCAGTCAGAGAGAAGAGTTCATTGGCTGTCTAGCTGCTGTGGGACTGTATCAGTCAGAAGAGTTCATTGGCTGTCTAGCTGCTGTGGGACTGTAACAGTCAGAGTTCATTGGCTGTCTAGCTGCTGTGGGACTGTATCAGTCCAGAAGAGTTCATTGGCTGTCTAGCTGCTGTGGGACTGTATCAGTCAGAAGAGTTCATTGGCTGTCTAGCTGCTGTGGGACTGTAACAGTCAGAAGAGTTCATTGGCTGTCTAGCTGCTGTGGGACTGTAACCAGTCAGAAGAGTTCATTGGCTGTCTAGCTGCTGTGGGACTGTAACAGTCAGAAGAGTTCATTGGCTGTCTAGCTGCTGTGGGACTGTAACAGTCCAGAAGAGTTCATTGGCTGTCTAGCTGCTGTGGGACTGTAACAGTCAGAAGAGTTCATTGGCTGTCTAGCTGCTGTGGGACTGTAACAGTCAGAAGAGTTCATGGCTGTCTAGCTGCTGTGGGACTGTATCAGTCAGAAGAGTTCATTGGCTGTCTAGCTGCTGTGGGACTGTATCAGTCAGAAGAGTTCGTGTCTAGCTGCTGTGGGACTGTATCAGTCAGAGAGAGTTCATTGGCTGTCTAGCTGCTGTGGGACTGTAACAGTCAGAAGAGTTCATTGGCTGTCTAGCTACTGTGGGACTGTAACAGTCAGAAGAGTTCATTGGCTGTCTAGCTGCTGTGGGACTGTATCAGTCAGAGAAGGTTCATTGGCTGTCTAGCTGCTGTGGGACTGTAACAGTCAGAAGAGTTCATTGGCTGTCTAGCTGCTGTGGGACTGTATCAGTCAGAAGAGTTCGTGGCTGTCTAGCTGCTGTGGGACTGTATCCCGGTCAGAGAGTTCATTGGCTGTCTGGCTGCTGTGGGGACTGTATCAGTCAGAGGATTCATTGGCTGTCTGGCTGCTGTGGGACTGTAACAATCCAGAAAATTCATTGGCTGTCTAGCTGCTGTGGAACTGTATCAGTCGAAAGTTTCGATGGCTGTCTAGCTGCTGTGGGACTGTATCAGTCAGAAGAGTTCATTGGCTGTCTAGCTGCTGTGGGACTGTAACAGTCAGAAGAGTTCATTGGCTGTCTAGCTGCTGTGGGGCTGTAACAGTCAGAAGAGTTCATTGGCTGTCTAGCTGCTGTGGGACTGTAACAGTCAGAGGTTCATTGGCTGTCTAGCTGCTGTGGGACTGTATCAGTCAGAAGAGTTCGGTGGCTGTCTAGCTGCTGTAGGACTGTAACAGTCAGAATAGTTCATTGGCTGTCTAGCTGCTGTGGGACTGTAACAGTCAGAAAAGTTCATTGGCTGTCTGGCTGCTCAATGGGACCTGTTCAGTCAGAAGGGTTCGTGGCTGTCTAGCTGCTGTGGGACTGTAACAGTCAGAGGGTTCATTGGCTGTCTAGCTGCTGTGGAGACTGTAACGGTGCGAAAGTTCATTGGCTGTCTAGCTGCTGTGGGACTGTATCAGTCAGAAGAGTTCATTGGCTGTCTAGCTGCTGTGGGACTGTATCAGTCAGAAGAGTTCATTGGCTGTCTAGCTGCTGTGGGACTGTATCAGTCAGAAGAGTTCATTGGCTGTCTAGCTGCTGTGGGACTGTAACAGTCAGAAGAGTTCATTGGCTGTCTAGCTGCTGTGGGACTGTAACAGTCAGAAAGTTCGTGGCTGTCGCTGCTGTGGGACTGTAACAGTCAGAAGGAGTTCATTGGCTGTCCCACAGCAGCTGTGGGACTTCTTATCAGTGGAAAGTTCAGTGGCTGTCAGCTGCTGTGGGACTGTAACAGTCAGAAGAGTTCATTGGCTGTCTAGCTGCTGTGGGACTGTATCAGTCAGAAGAGTTCATTGGCTGTCTAGCTGCTGTGGGACTGTATCAGTCAGAAGAGTTCATTGGCTGTCTAGCTGCTGTGGGACTGTAACAGTCAGAAGAGTTCATTGGCTGTCTAGCTGCTGTGGGACTGTAACAGTCAGAAGAGTTCATTGGCTGTCTAGCTGCTGTGGGACTGTAACAGTCAGAAGAGTTCATTGGCTGTCTAGCTGCTGTGGGACTGTATCAGTCAGAAGAGTTCATTGGCTGTCTAGCTGCTGTGGGACTGTAACAGTCAGAAGAGTTCATTGGCTGTCTAGCTGCTGTGGGACTGTATCAGTCAGAATAGTTCATTGGCTGTCTAGCTGCTGTGGGACTGTAACAGTCAGAAGAGTTCATTGGCTTCGGTTAAATGTCAAAATATACTTTCATAGCAAATAGGTCTATGTCCTGTTTTAGAAATGTTGTCAAATGTATAGGCTACTTTTTCTTCAGGTTAAGATTTTTACATCATTCGACCTCATGTCCACAACAATAT
>NC_060179.1:6175477-6415504 GCF_021184085.1 Oncorhynchus gorbuscha | reverse complement strand
TGCAGGAGAAACCAGGTAGTGTATTCTGGGTAATGACTTTGTGGTGCAGGAGAAACCAGGTAGTGTAGTCTGGGTAATGACTTTGTGGTGCAGGAGACACCAGGTAGTGTAGTCTGGGTAATGACTTTGTGGTGCAGGAGAAACCAGGTAGTGTAGTCTGGGTAATGACTTTGTGGTGCAGGAGAAACCAGGTAGTGTAGTCTGGGTAATGACTTTGCGGTGCAGGAGAAACCAGGTAGTGTAGTCTGGGTAATGACTTTGTGGTGCAGGAGAGACCGTGTAGTCTGGGTAATGACTTTGTGGTGCAGGAGACACCAGGTAGTGTAGTCTGGGTAATGACTTTGTGGTGCAGGAGAAACCAGGTAGTGTAGTCTGGGTAATGACTTTGTGGTGCAGGAGAAACCAGGTAGTGTAGTCTGGGTAATGACTTTGTGGTGCAGGAGAAACCAGGTAGTGTAGTCTGGGTAATGACTTTGCGGTGCAGGAGAAACCAGGTAGTGTAGTCTGGGTAATGACTTTGTGGTGCAGGAGAAACCAGGTAGTGTAGTCTGGGTAATGACTTTGTGGTGCAGGAGAAACCAGGTAGTGTAGTCTGGGTAATGACTTTGTGGTGCAGGAGAAACCAGGTAGTGTAGTCTGGGTAATGACTTTGTGGTGCAGGAGAAACCAGGTAGTGTAGTCTGGGTAATGACTTTGTGGTGCAGGAGAAACCAGGTAGTGTAGTCTGGGTAATGACTTTGTGGTGCAGGAGAAACCAGGTAGTGTATTCTGGGTAATGACTTTGTGGTGCAGGAGAAACCAGGTAGTGTATTCTGGGTAATTTCTTTGTGGTGCAGGAGCAACAGAAGTCTTTGATGTTTGAGCTTCAGAGGGTCTCCTCACACCCATCATATCCTCACAGATGAGGACTTCTGGGCCCACATCCACCAGGAGGGGATAGAAGAAGACAGGGAATCTTGGGTATTGTATTTTCTTCTCTCCCGATGTCGAACACAACTCCAGGTTCTATTTCTAATTGGGATTTAATATTGTACACGGGATGTAATAACAGTATCATCAATGTGTTTTTAGGTAGATTTAAGAGAGGAACTGTAATTGTAAATAGGACCATACAGTGTATTCATAAAAGTATTCAGACCCAGTGACTTCATCCACTTTGTTACGTTACTGCATTATTCAAAAATGTATTTTTTTTTAAATGAATAAATCCTCATTAATCTACACAAAATAACCCATAATGACAAAGCAAAAACAGGTTTTTAGAAATGTTTACATAAGTATTCAGACCCTTTACTCAGTACTTTGTTGAAGCACGTTTGGCAGCGATGACAGCCTCAAGTCTTCTTGGGTTTGATGCTACAAGCTTTGCACACCTGTATTCGGGGGAGTTTCTCCCATTCTTCTCTGCAGATCCTCTCAAACTCTGTCAGGTTGGATGGAGAGCGTTGCTGCACAGCTATTTTCAGGTCTCCCCAGAGATGTTCGATTCTGTTCAAGTCCGGGCTCTGGCTGGGCCACTTAAATAAGGATATTCAGAGACTTGTGCCAAAGCCACTCCTGCATTGTGCTTAGGGTTGTTGTCCTGTTAGAAGGTGAACCGTCACCCCAGTCTGAGGTCCTGAGCACTCTGGAGCAGGTTTTGATCAAGGATCTCTCTGTTCTACGTTAATCTTTCTTTCAATCCCCACAACATCCCGACAGCATGATGCTGTCACCACCGTGCTTCACTGTAGGGATGGTGCCATGTTTCGTCCAGACGTGACACTTGGCATTCAGGCCAAAGAGTTCAATCTTGGTTTCATCAGACTAGATAGTTTTGTTTCTCATGGTCTGAGAGTCCAATAAGTGTCATTTGGCAAACTCCAAGCGGGCTGTCATGTGCCTTTTACTGAGGTGTGGCTTCCATCTGGCCACTTCCATAAAAGCCTGATTGGGGGAGTGCTGCAGAGAGGTTTTACTTCTGGAAGATTCTCCCATCTACACAGAGGAACAATGGAGCTCTGTCAGAGTGACCATCGGGTTCTTGGTCACCTCCCTGACCAAAGCCCTCTCCCTCGATTGCTTAGTTTGGCCAAGCGACCAGCTCTAGGAAGAGTCTTGGTGGTTCCAAAATTATTTAATTTAAGAATGATGGACCCCACTGTGTTTTGGGGGACCTTGAATGCTGCAGAAATGTTTTGGTACCCTTCCCCAGACACAATTCTGTCTCGGAGCTGTACAGACAATTCCTTCGACCTCATGGCTTGGTTTTGCACTGTCAACTGTGGGACCTTAAATAGACAGCTGTGTGCCTTTCCAAATCATGTCCAATCAATTGAATTTACCACAGGTGGACTCTAATCAAGTTGTAGAAACATCTCAATGATGATCAGTGGAAACAGGATACACCTGAGCTCAATTTCGAATCTCATAGCAAATGGTCCATTTTTTATTTGTAATACATTTGGAAAACATTCTAAAACACTGTTTTCAGCTTGTCATTAAGAGGTATTTATGTGTAGATTGATTAAATACATTTTTTCCCTCATCAATTTTAGAATAAGTCTGTAACGTAAGAAAATGTGGAAAAAGGGAAGGAGTCTGAATACTTTCCAAATACACAGTATATCTAAAAACATGCCAAAAATTCAGGGCTCCAGAGTGTACTGACAAGCTAATACCAACATTTCTCTTTTGGGAGAGGTTGTTCACGTTTAACTGTGGCTAAAGGGACAATGTTGATTAAAGTACTGACTGGATGGCTGTGAAATTAGATGTGACTGGTTGGCTGTGATATTGGATGTGACTGGATGACTGTGATATTGGATGTGACTGGATGACTGTGATATTGGATGTGACTGGATGGCTGTGAAATTAGATGTGACTGGTTGGCTGTGATATTGGATGTGACTGGATGACTGTGATATTGGATGTGACTGGATGACTGTGATATTGGATGTGACTGGATGGCTGTGATATTGAATGTGACTGGAGGACTGTGATATTGGATGTGACTGGATGGCTGTGATATTGGATGTGACTGGATGGTAGTGAAATTGAATGTGACTGGATGGCTGTGATATTGGATGTGACTGGATGGTAGTGAAATTGGATGTGACTGGATGGTAGTGAAATTGAATGTGACTGGATGGCTGTGATATTGGATGTGACTGGATGGCTGTGATATTGGATGTGACTGGATGGCTGGGATATTGGATATTACTGGAGTAATTTGAAGAATGGAAGCTAATGGTAAGTCATTATCCCCATCAATGAGAAAGCCAGAAAATCCCCAGCCCCAGTCCCATCCCCACAACCAACCGGCTGGTTGTGGGGATGGGACTGGGGCTTTTCTGGCTTTCCAGTCCCATTCCCAGACCAAACTCTAGCCCCATCCCCATCTAATCTCCATCTCAATCTCCATCTCAACCCCCATCCCCATCTCAACCCCCATCCCCATCTCAACCCCCATCCCCATCCCAACCCCCATCCCCATTCCCAGACCAAACTCTAGCCCCATCCCCATCTAATCTCCATCTCAATCTCCATCTCAATCCCCATCCCCATCTCAACCCCCATCCCCATCCCAACCCCCATCTCAACCCCCATCCCCATCTCAACCCCCACCCCAGCCATCCCCATCTCAACCCCCATCCCCATCTCAACCCCACCCCAGCCATCCCCATCTCAACCCCCATCCCCATCGCAACCCCCATCCCCATCTCAACCCCACCCCAGCCATCCCCATCGCAACCCCCATCCCCATCTCAACCCCCCCAAGCCATCCCCATCTCAACCCCCATCCCCATCCCAACCCCCATCTCAACCCCCATCCCCATCTCAACCCCCACCCCAGCCATCCCCATCTCAACCCCCATCCCCATCTCAACCCCCACCCCAGTCATCCCCATCTCAACCCCCACCCCAGCCATCCCCATCTCAACCCCCATCCCCATCTCAACCCCCATCCCCATCTCAACCCCCACCCCAGCCATCCCCATCTCTTGGTGTTTTACATTGTACATTGAGGATATTTTTGCAGAATTCTGCATGTAGTCTCAATATCCCATTTGTTGAATTCTTGGTTGGTGTGCGGACCACAGACCTCACAACCATAAAGGGCAATGGATTCTAGAACTGATTCACATATTTTTTGCCAGATCCTAATTGGTATTGTGGCAAAGAAGGGGGTCGAGTGATAAGTGGCAGATATGTGAGAGCAGAGCTAGTAAACGGGCTCTGCCCGATCACTAAAATGGCCACCCCTGTCAGAACTACAGATCACAAAATGGCCGACCGCCAAAACTACAAGTCCCAGAAGCAAGGGGAACCCTCAGAAGGTGGAGCCGACTCACAGATAAAGGGTCAAGAGAAACCAGGAAGAGGAAGAGAGAGGGCTGGAAGGAGCTATGAACAATAGAGAAAGAGACTATAGAGATTGGCTGGATTTACCGAGTATGAGCTGGATTGTTTGGACTTACCTGTTGGCGTTTGGACCTGGACCTACCGAGAACCCGATTCGTGTACCGAACCCTGCTATCCTTGACCTCGCCTAAGGCCTGGGTGGACCAGGATGGAGAAACAAACACACAGGTACTGTCCTGTTCGAAAGAACTCTCATTCTTGGGTGATTTGGTGACAGTTTACCACTTAGTTTGTGACAAACGCTCCTAACCTTGAAGAGGTTTGCCACACGTGGTGGAGGATGCGGGCATGGACTAACATACCACTGGTTAGATAGAAGGAAAAAATAAATAAATGTTCAGTTAGCACTCCAAGGGAGTCAGGTTTTTTTGTTTTGGCTTTGTTTGGTTAGGACAGTTTTTCAGGAAAATGAGTATGGAGGGAGCCATACAGGCCCTGTTACAAGCGGCGGCAGCCCAACAAGAGGCAACTAGAGCTCAACAAATAGTTCATCAGGATGCAATGCGAATGTATCAGGACACGTTACAGATCCAGCATCGCACCAACCAGCTGCTCATAGAAGAGCAAGAGAGAAACACCCGGGAGTTAAGAGAAGGCCTAAAGGGGCTAGCAGACCAAATTGGGACTCAATTACCAGCTGCAAATACCCAGAGGGCCAATCATTTTCTTCAAAAAATGACAGCGCAGGATGATGTGGAAGCATATCTTACCACCTTCGAAAGGACGGCAGAGAGGGAGAAGTGGCCGAAAGAAGAATGGGCAGGGCTTCTGGCACCATACCTGGCAGGGGACGCTCAAAAAGCGTATTTCGACCTGGAGTTGAAAGAAGCACAGGATTACGATAAACTAAAGGGGGAGATCCTGACTAGACTGGGAGTGACAGATACCGTGAGGGCACACCGCTTCCACCAGTGGTCCTACCGACCGGGACAACCCCACGAACACAGATGTTCGACTTGATTCACCTGGCACGGAAATGGTTGCGACCAGAGACCCGGTCATCCGCCGAGATTGTCGAGACCATCGTACTCAACCAGTTTCAGCGAGGTCTACCCCAAGAAGTGAGACGATGGGTTGGCCAGAACGAGGTATTTTCCGCCGACCATCTCGTGGGCCTGGTTGAACGGTATTGTACGGCAAGAACAGCTGAGCATGCACAGGAGGAAAGATTCCCGTTCCCCAGGCATGGGCGAACCAGCGGACAGGGTAAGGCTGTCCCAACATATAGAGGGGGAAGAGAGCAGCGTGTGGCCATGAGGAAAGAATCAGATTCAGGCCAAGACACTAAGGGAAAAACGGAAACCGGGACTGGGTGTCGAGGGGGTCTCCCCCCGAACCCCTATTATCTGTTACAATTGTAATCAACCAGGACATATTGCAGCTTATTGCCCTATTAAAGAAGAGCCAATGCAATGTAACCTCGGTGAAAATGAAGATGATATACGGTATGCATGTCCTGTTGTAACCACTGTACTTGAAAGATCAAGAAACAAACATATGTGCAGGGTGAAGATTGAAGGGAAAGAGGTTGAAGCACTGCTGGATTCCGGCAGTATGCTAACCCTGGTCGTTGCAGGCCTAGTGCCGAATCATAAACTGGATACAAGACAGGATATCAGTGTTACATGCATTCATGGGGATACCCGTCTGTACCCCATGGCCTTAGTGAGCATACAAACAGAGGACGGTCTGCTGGATTATGAGGTCGACGTGGTCCCAAAGATGCCATATGATGTAATATTGGGTAGAGACTTTCCTAACTTTGCGAAGTTAGGCCACAAGAATGGCATATTTGAGAATCCAACAACCCTGACCAAGCAGGAAGAAGCATGGGGCCTTCAACCAAAGCCAAGAAAAGAGGTCTCCCAGGGGACAACATCACAGGTGCTAGTAGGGGAGGAGGAGGATGAAGTGACAAACCTCGCTGATGACGAACAGCCCGGTACTAGTGGGGCTGGGGTTGATCTGAATCCAGAGGACGATGATATAGAACCAGCAGACCTGGCAGAGTCCTTGACTAATTTTGGGACGGCCCAAAACCAGGATCCAACCCTGCAACAAGCCAGAGCAGATGTGCAGGTCGTAGATGGTACTCCCATAAATGGTGGGATGATGCCTAATAGTTTTCCCCACTTCATCGTGAAAAAGGGTTTGGTGTACAGAGTCTCGAAAATAGGGGTTGATGTGGTGGAACAGTTGTTGGTTCCCACTCGGTACCGGAGGACAGTACTGGATCTAGCTCATGGGCACATTCTGGGTGGACACCTTGGTATCGATAAAACCCGAGACCGGATTGTAAGGAGGTTTTACTGGCCAGGAATTCAAGCTGAAGTGGCTCGGCATTGTGGAGAGTGCCCGGAGTGCCAGTTAACAGCTCCCCGACCAGCTTTTAGAAGCCCGTTAGTGCCACTCCCCATAATCGAAACGCCATTTGAGAGGATAGCGATGGATTTAGTGGGCCCACTACCCAAATCCGCCAGAGGGCACCAATACATTCTGGTCATTCTAGATTATGCCACTCGCTACCCAGAAGCCATTCCCCTTCGGACGATGACTTCCAAAAATATCGCAAAGGAATTAGTGCTCTTGTTCACCAGGGTAGGGGTTCCAAAAGAGATCCTTACCGACCAGGGGACCCCCTTTATGTCCGCCTTATGGCGGACCTTTGTAAACTGTGGCAGGTGAAACAGTTGAGGACATCGGTTTACCATCCTCAGACGGACGGGCTGGTTGAGAGATTCAACCGAACCCTGAAGTCAATGCTCAGGAAGGTAATCGATAAGGATGGGAAAAACTGGGATTGCATGTTGCCGTATCTGATGTTTGCCATTAGAGAGGTTCCTCAAGCCTCGCTGGGGTTTTCTCCCTTTGAGCTGGTATATGGGAGGCATCCCGGGGAATCTTAGACATCGCCCGGGAAACCTGGGAGCACCAATCCACCCCGTATACTAGTGTCATAGAGCACGTCACGGCAATGCAAGATAGGATAGCCACAGTCATGCCCATCGTCAGAGAGCACATGAGACAAACACAAGAACACCAGCGGCACACTTATAACCGGCAGGCTACCCTGAGGGAATTTCAACCGGGAGATAAGGTGTTAGTGCTGATCCCCACAGTAGAGTGTAAACTACTAGCCACATGGAAAGGGCCATATGAAGTACTGGAGAGAATAGGAGAAGTCAATTATCGGATCCGACAGCCAGGTCGACGGCCCCAGGAACAGATTTATCACATAAACCTGTTAAAAGCATGGAGAGAGAGAGAAACACTAATGGTCACATACCCTACACACATTCAGGAGACAGCCGAAGTAAATATTTCACCCACTCTGTCCCCAGCGCAAGTACAGGAAGTAAAGACCCTGATCCAGAAAAACAGAGATGTGTTTTCAGAGGTACCTGGCCGAACTGAGGTTACGGCTCATGATATCGTTTCCCTACCAGGGAGAAAAGTGAGTATGAGGCCATATCGGGTACCCGAGGCTCGACGGGCCGCGATTAGAGCAGAGACTGAGAAAATGTTGACAGCTGGAGTGGTTGAAGAGTCACATAGTGAGTGGTCTAGCCCAATTGTGATGGTCTCCAAGCCCGATGGGTCATTGCGGTTCTGTAACGACTTTCGGAAGGTAAATGAAATCTCGAAGTTTGATGCCTACCCCATGCCCCGAGTAGATGAACTACTGGAGAAAATTGGTCATGCTCGGTACATTACGATCCTTGATCTGACAAAAGGGTACTGGCAAATTCCTCTGACCCCCAGGGCCAAAGAAAAGACAGCCTTTGCAACACCTGACGGTTTGTTTCAATACACCGTCATGCCATTCGGCTTACACGGGGCCCCAGCAACCTTTCAACGGCTCATGGACAAAGTCCTAAAACCGCACAAGGCATACGCCGCAGCTTATTTAGATGACGTGGGGATCTACAGCCCAGATTGGGAATCCCACTTACCCCGGGTACAGGCAGTGTTAGATGCCCTTAGAAAGGCAGGGCTCACGGCAAACCCTGCCAAGTGTTATGTGGGGTTAGAGGAAACAGAGTATCTGGGATACACTGTGGGAAGAGGGTTAATCAAACCCCAACATAAGAAGGTGAAGGCAATTAGAGAATGGCCGAAACCAGTAAATAAGAAGCAGGTCCGAGCCTATCTAGGGCTGACCGGTTACTACCGGAAGTTCATCCCAAGTTATGCCACAGTGGCCGCCCCACTTACCGACATGACTAGAGCCAGAGGGCCAAACATGGTCAAATGGGATGAAAGGGCCACCAAAGCATTTAGGACATTACAGGAGGCTCTCTGTTGTAACCCAGTGCTGGTGGTACCAGACTTTGAGAGAGAGTTTGTGGTTCAGACGGATGCCTCAGAGGTCGGCTTGGGAGCAGTGCTATCCCAAGAGGTAGAAGGGGTGGAACACCCCATCCTGTTTTTAAGCAGGAAGCTGGAACCACGGGAAACCAACTACTCAGTCGTTGAGAAAGAGGCGCTGGCAGTAAAGTGGGCTCTAGAAAGCCTGAAGTACTACCTGCTGGGGCGCCACTTCACCCTCATCAGTGACCATGCCCCACTCACCTGGATGCATAGGGCTAAAGAGAAGAACGCTCGGGTGATGCGGTGGTTTTTGAGTCTCCAACCGTTTCATTTTGACTTGAAACACAGAGCAGGGAAGGAAATGGGAAACGTGGATGGGTTATCCCGCATGCACGCATATTTTGCTGCGGTAGCCCGACCTAGGGGTCGGATCTAGGGGAGAGATATGTGGCAAAGAAGGGGGTCGAGTGATAAGTGGCAGATATGTGAGAGCAGAGCTAGTAAACGGGCTCTGCCCGATCACTAAAATGGCCATCCCTGTCAGAACTACAGATCACAAAATGGCCGACCGCCAAAACTACAAGTCCCAGAAGCAAGGGGAACCCTCAGAAGGTGGAGCCGACTCACAGATAAAGGGTCAAGAGAAACCAGGAAGAGGAAGAGAGAGGGCTGGAAGGAGCTATGAACAATAGAGAAAGAGACTATAGAGATTGGCTGGATTTACCGAGTATGAGCTGGATTGTTTGGACTTACCTGTTGGCGTTTGGACCTGGACCTACCGAGAACCCGATTCGTGTACCGAACCCTGCTATCCTTGACCTCGCCTAAGGCCTGGGTGGACCAGGACGGAGAAACAAACACACAGGTACTGTCCTGTTCGAAAGAACTCTCATTCTTGGGTGATTTGGTGACAGTTTACCACTTAGTTTGTGACAAACGCTCCTAACCTTGAAGAGGTTTGCCACAGTATGTTGAATGTTATGCTCCTTGTGATGGCATAGAAGGTACTTCTTGCCTTGTCTCTCAGTTCATTCACAGCTTTGTGGAAGTTACTTGTGGTGCTGATGTTGAGGCCGAGGTATGTATTGTTTTTTGTGTGCTCTATGACAATGGTGTCTAGATGGAATTTGTGGTCCTGGCAACTGGACCTTTTTTGGAACACCGTTATTTTTGTCTTACTGAGATTTACTGTCAGGGCCCAGGTCTGACAGAATATGTGCAGAATATCTAGGTGCTGCTGTAGGCCCTCCTTGATTGGGGACAGAAACACCAGATCATCAGCAAACAGTAGACTTTTTACTTCAGATTCTAGTAGAGTGAGGACGGGTGCTGCAGAATGATCTAGAGCCCTGCCAATTTGTTGATATATATGTTGTAGAGGGCGGGGCTTAAGCTGCATACTTGTCTCAACCCCTGGCCCTGTGGGAAGAAATGTAACCCCACACTTGTTTGTTTACATAGATTTTATGATGTTGTATGTCTTTCCCCCAACACCCCTTTCCCAATAATTTGTATAAAAGACCCTCATGCCAGTTTGAGTCTGAAGGCTTTTTGAAATCAAGAAAGCATGAGAAGACTTTGCCTTTGTTTTGGTTTGTTTGTTTGATAATTAGGGTGTGCAGGGTGAATACGTGGTCTGTCGAACGGTACGGTAATTTGGTAAAAAGTGAATTTGACATTTGCTCAGTACATTGTTTTGGCTGTGAAAATGTACAAGTCTGCTGTTAATGATAATGCAGAGGATTTTCCTAAGGTTGCTGTTGACGAATATCCCCCAGTACTTATTGGGATCAAATTTGTCTCCACTTTTGTGGATTGTGGTGATAAATCATTGGATTCAAATATTGGGGAAATGACAGAGCTGAGGATGATGTTAATAAAGAGTTTTCCATTCTTTGTCTGTCTCTGAAAAAAAGGGACCAAGAGAGGATTATTTGATGAAGGGGAGGGGAGACAGTAACCTTTCTGTCTTTAATCCTACTACTCTCTTCAATCAATCAAATGTATTTATAAAACCCTTTTTACATCAGCTGATATCTCAAAGTGCTGTATAGAAACCCAGCATAAAACACCAAGCGGCAAGTAATGCAGGTGTAGAAGCACGGTGGCTAGGAAGAACTCCATAGAAAGGCCAGAACCTAGGAAGAAACCTAGAGAGGAACCAGGCTATGAGGGGTAGCCTGTCCTCCTCTGGCTGTGCCGGGTGGAGATTATAACAGAACATGGCCAAGATGTTCAAACGTTCATAGATGACCAGCAGGGTCTGATAATAATAATCACAGTGGTTGTAGAGGGTGCACCAGGTCAGCACCTCAGAGTTAATGTCAGTTGGCTTTTTATAGCCGATCATTCAGAGTTAGAGACAGCAGGTGTGGTAGAGGGAGAGTCCAAAACAGCAGGTCCAGGACAAGGTAGCATGTCCGGTGAACAGGTCAGGGTTCCATAGCCGCAGGCAGAACAGTTGAAACTGGAGCAGCAGCACGGCCAGGTGGACTGGGGACAGCAAGGAGTCATCGAGCCAGATAGTCCTGAGGCATGGTCCTAGGGCTCAGGTCCTCCGAGAGAAGAGAGAAAGAAAGAGAGAGAGAAAGAGAACGACAGAAAAGAGAGAGAAATAGAGAGCATACTTTCATTCACGCAGGACACCGGATAAGACAGGAGGAATACTCCAGATATAACAGAATGACCCTAGCCCCCCGACACATAAACTACTGCAGCATAAATACTGGAGGCTGAGACAGGAGGGGTCAGGAGACACTGTGGCCCTGATCGATGATACCCCCGGACAGGGCCAAAGAGGCAAGATATAACCCCACCCACTTTACCAAAGCACAGCCCACACAACTAGAAGGATATCTTCAACCACCAACCTACTACCCTGAGACAAGGCCGAGTATAGCCCAAGAAAATTTCACCCACGACACGAACCTGAGGGGGCGCCAACACGGACAGGAAGATCACGTCAGTGACTCAGTCCACTCAAGTGATGCACCCCTCCTAGGGACAGTATGGAAGAGCACCAGTAAGCCAGTGACTAAGCCCCTGTAATAGGGTTAGAGGCAGAGAATCCCAGTGGAGAGAGAGGAACCGGCCAGGCAGAGACAGCAAGGGTGGTTTGTCACTCCAGTGCATTTCCATTCACGTTCACACCCCTGGGCCAGACTACACTCAATCATAGGATCTACTGAAGAGATGAGTCTTCAATAAAGACCTAAAGTTTGAGACCGTGTCTGCGTCTCTCACATGGGTAGGCAGACCATTCCATAAAAATGGAGCTCTATAGGAGAAAGCCCTGCCTCCAGCTGTTTGAAATTCTAAGGACAATTAGGAGGTGTCTTGTGACCGTAGCGTACGTGTAGGTATGTACAGCAGGACCAAATCAGAGAGATAGGTAGGAGCAAGCCCATGTAATGCTTTGTAGGTTAGCAGGAAAACCTTGAAATCAGCCCTTGCCTTAACAGGAAGCTAGTGTAGAGAGGCTAGCACTGGGGTAATATGATCAAATTTTTGGGTTCTAGTCAAGATTCTAGCACTAACTGAGGTTTATTTAGTGCTTTATCCAGGTAGCCGGAAAGTAGAGCATTGCAGTAGTCTAACCTAGAAGTAACAAAAGCATGGATACATTTTTCTGCATCATTTTTGGACAGAAAGTTTCAGATTTTTGCAACGTTATCAAGATGGAAAAAAGCTGTCCTTGAAATATTATTGAAATATTCGTCAAAAGAGAGATCAGAGTAACGTCGAGGTCCTTCACAGTTTTATTTGAGATGACTGTACAACCAATGAAAGCCCTCTATGTCTCCTGTCACTGAACACAGACGTGATTGGCAGTATTTTTAACAGCCACTTAGATAATACAACATGGATATCAATTGAGGCTCATAATAGGAATGGATTGAATGGAATGGTATTCAAATGTGTTTGTTTCCATTCCATAACTCCATTCCAGCCAATATTATGATCCGTACTCCCCTCAGCAGGTTCCACGGATGGACTCAAGGGGTAGACGTAACATAGTAAATGTAAATCCAGGACTCTCCAACTAGTGTGATATGTTACATTTTGCATGGCATGTATTCATTTGTGTATGTACATCATCTATTTCGTATGATAAGTGTTACAAATTACAATGTGTTGTGGTTAACGTTAGCTAGCTGGCTTGGTGACTAAAGCAATTGTTAGTTAGGTGGCTAATGTTTGCTAGGCGTTAGAGGTTAAGGTTAGGGTTTAGGAGTTAGCTAATTCTTCCCCTAACCTTTTAACCTAACATACTAAGTTGTTGCAAAGTAGCTTAAAAGTAGTAAGTAGTCGCAAAGACGCTAATTACCTAAAATACCAAAGTTGTCTGTGATGGGAATCGAACACGCAACCTTAGGGTTGCTAAATGTTCGCGACCAGCCACACTACCTTCATTTTTGCCTGACCTAGCCTTCTATGTAACCATACCAAACGTAACAAATCATACTAATTTGAGTGTCTCGGATTTACGTGTATTATGCTACATCTAGTCTATGAGACCAGGCTGAATAACGGAATAAAGACAAAAAAAAACAAGGAAAACTGTCATAATCGGACGTTTTAGGGTATGTCATTCTAATATATTGTAGGAGTAAGTAGTCATCTTTTTCTAAATCACAATAGTGCATTTTATAGGAGGGGTGACCACCATAATGTGTATCCCAACATGCAGTCTAGTCCAGGGGTTCCATAGCTTTTTTGGGCCACTGCCCTATTTTGATATTGGCAACTTCTCGCGGTAACAACCATGTGAGAATAATTTTTTCTAATTAACAGCCAATGTTAACATGTTTTTAATTGCAAAAAAAACATTCTAGCAGTGTTTCTAATTGTATTCTCAACGCACCATCATATATTTTTTATGGTGGGCTTTGACAGTCAACTTGTCACGCCCTGGCCTTAGTATTCTGTGTTTTCTTTATTATTTTGGTTAGGCCAGGGTGTGACATGGGTGATTTATTGTGTTTGTCTTGTCTAGGGGTTTATTCGATTTATGAGGTTGTGTTCAGTAAAGTTGTCTAGGAAAGTCTATGGTTCTCAATCAGAGGCAGGTGTTTATCGTTGTCTCTGATTGGGAGCCATATTTAGGCAGGCATATTCTTTGGGTATTTTGTGGGTGGTTGTCTCCTGTGTCAGTGTTTGTACCACACGGGACTGTTTCGGGTTTGCACGGTTCTTGTTTTTTTTTGTAGTTTGTGAATGTATAGTTTCTCGTTATTAAAGAACCATGAACTTCAATCACGCTGCATTTTGGTCCTCCTCTCCTTCCCAGGAAGAATCCCGTTACACAACTGCAAATGAGTCTGACATAATGACTCTTATCTCACCAACACTAATGAGATGGGTGTGGCTTGATGTGTGTCGCATCGGAGCTTCTCAGCGTGATCAACAGAGACATCGTCTCTCCTGTCACCTCTAACCTGGATCGATATGTGGTTTTAATGCAGGCGAGAGCACTGAATCAGTGAGTTTTAAATGCTCAGAGGGAAACCGCACAGCGTTCCCTTTGAGTCAGGAACTAAAACTCCTCCGTAGTGACCCGTGAATGTGTTGTGTGCTGCAGCATTCGGTCACATGACCGCTCGATCAGCTGTTCCATTTCACTTAACGGCATGTCAATGGAGCCATGATCACAGTCAAACGGATTTAGTTGGTTCGGTCACTCATCTGTAGAATGTTTTTGTTTTTTCCCTGCTGTATTTCCCATTCAGTTTGTTCAGTATCCCAGATATGTCTGTTTACGTAGGCAAGGAGTAACATTTTCATTTCATTACACAGAACGTATTTTTTTTTTACATCCATTGAGACAACAGTTCCTCTCTCAATTCAAAAACAAATCTTTCCAACACTCCCCTCGATAACCAAGCCTCCGTGTGAAATATTAACATTCTCTGATTCCATATCTCCACATAGTTTAGAAAACAAGCGTGCGTGATGTATTATAGAATCAAAGTTACCTGCTGCAGTACGTCTCGGACTTCTGCGCTCTCGGTGTATCCATTATAGCTCAGTGGGTGTATCATACAATGTTGTCCGTATGGCAGAGGGAGGCACATTCATAACTAGAGTGTAGAGGCCCACCATCCAATCTGTTTTTTCTTTCTTCAATATCACCACACAGCACTGGACATCCCCTGTGCCGTTTCGTGCTCGGGAATCACGAGACAGAACAATATGTCCTCGTGAAAAGCATCCCCCGACATGTGTAACTAACAAAAGTCAATGTTAGATCATCTCGTCCCTCACAGCTAATGTCCATATGGAGAGCTTAAGGTGGGTAGTTTTTGACTCGTTCAGAGTTTCCTCTAGATTGCTAGCTATAGCATAACATATGTTAAACAGTGTTATCTGACAAATGTATTGATGTGAGTTTCCTCTAGATTGCTAGCTATAGCATAACATATGTTAAACAGTGTTATCTGACAAATGTATTGATGTGAGTTTCCTCTAGATTGCTAGCTATAGCATAACATATGTTAAACAGTGTTATCTGACAAATGTATTGATGTGAGTTTCCTCTAGATTGCTAGCTATAGCATAACATATGTTAAACAGTGTGCTTTCATATCGTAGCCTAACCATTCATTCACTGCTGTAGTGTATGTTAGGTGGGTGAGAGAGAGAGAGAGAGAGAGAGAGAGAGAGAGAGAGAGAGAGGTGTGGGCCAGGTTAGAGAGAGAGAGAGAGAGAGAGGTGTGGGCCAGGTTAGAGAGAGAGAGAGAGAGAGAGGTGTGGGCCAGGTTAGAGAGAGAGAGAGAGAGAGAGGTGTGGGCCAGGTTAGAGAGAGAGAGAGAGAGAGAGGTGTGGGCCAGGTTAGAGAGAGAGAGAGAGAGAGAGAGAGGTGTGGGCCAGGTTAGAGAAAGAGAGAGAGAGAGAGAGTGTGGGCCAGGTTAGAGAGAGAGAGAGAGAGAGAGAGTGTGGGCCAGGTTAGAGAGAGAGAGAGAGAGAGAGTGTGGGCCAGGTTAGAGAGAGAGAGAGAGAGAGAGAGGTGTGGGCCAGGTTAGAGAGAGAGAGAGAGAGAGAGAGAGAGTAGTGTGGGCCAGGTTACAGAGAGAGAGAGAGAGAGAGAGAGTAGTGTGGGCCAGGTTACAGAGAGAGAGAGAGAGAGAGAGAGAGAGAGAGAGAGAGAGAGAGTAGTGTGGGCCAGGTTACAGAGAGAGAGAGAGAGAGAGAGAGAGAGTAGTGTGGGCCAGGTTACAGAGAGAGAGAGAGAGAGAGAGAGAGAGAGTAGTGTGGGCCAGGTTACAGAGAGAGAGATAGAGAGAGAGAGTAGTGTGGGCCAGGTTACAGAGAGAGAGATAGAGAGAGAGAGTAGTGTGGGCCAGGTTACACAGAGAGAGATAGAGAGAGAGAGTAGTGTGGGCCAGGTTACACAGAGAGAGATAGAGAGAGAGTAGTGTGGGCCAGGTTACACAGAGAGAGATAGAGAGAGAGTAGTGTGGGCCAGGTTACACAGAGAGAGAGAGTAGTGTCTATAAAATGATTACATTTTACAAAGAGGTGGGCTGTGTAGAAGACATATACCTAATTAATAAAAATCATCCCCCTCTCTCCATCTCTTTCTCTCCCCCCACACCCGCCCCTCACACCCTCCATCTCTCCAGCCCTGTGTCTGGTTACGTATAGCTACAATCAGTCTTCTGTCGCCTGTGTTCGTCTCGTCAATTCACTGTGACCCCTCCGTCTGCCTGCCAGTTTAACTACGTCACAGGTTAGGAGAGACAGAAAAATAAAGCCATTTGGAAGTGATGGTGTGATGGGATAACTATCTATTGTGCCAGTCAATGCCGCTTTAAAAAATAAAAATTGTCTTTCAGAAGTAGTTCATTGGATTCATTGTGATTTTGAAAGGCAAGTGGCAATTTCTGTTTTTTCGAGTTCTGTTGTTTAAATTTTCCCGTGCTGAGACCATTCATTATACGTCCAGTCTGAGTGTGTAGACGATGTACCACATGCGTAGAATCATTCTGAAAAAAATCCACATGTTAAGTCCAGGCGCTGTGGTACACGCTATGCTTTCTGCAATCTCTCCAGTTCAGCCCTCAACTGTTGGAATTTCTATTAGGAATTCATCTTGTTTACGCCTGATTGATTAGTAATGCTCTTTTTATGGTTCTTACTTCGGGAGCGTTAATTAGATTTTGCAGGTCAGAGATCGAGGGTACTGAACGTTCAAGATAATTATTTTGTATTTATTTTTTATTTCATTTTCAAAACGGAACATGGTGTGTGTCCCATCTATCTGTGTGTGATGGAGTGGAGGGAGCCAAAGTTGTGCGTCAAAGGTGTGTGTGTGCGTGTGTGCGTCTGTGCGTCTGTGTGTGTTGTGTGTGTCCTTCCTGCTCTATAAATGATTTGTCAATTCTTAGAAAATAATACTAATCAATATATTTTAAAAAACATTGTTTGAAAAGTATTCACAAATGAGTGGCAGTACAGAATACTAGGAAGCCTTTTTTAAATAGCAGAATACAGCCACAGACAGAATCACAGTCAAACTAGTAGAATACAGCCACAGACAGAACCACAGTCAAACTAGTAGAATACAGCCACAGACAGAACCACAGTCAAACTAGTAGAATACAGCCACAGACAGAACCACAGTCAAACTAGTAGAATACAGCCACAGACAGAACCACAGTCAAACTAGCAGAATACAGCCACAGACAGAACCACAGTCAAACTAGTAGAATACAGCCACAGACAGAACCACAGTCAAACTAGTAGAATACAGCCACAGACAGAACCACAGTCAAACTAGTAGAATACAGCCACAGACAGAACCACAGTCAAACTAGTAGAATACAGCCACAGACAGAACCACAGTCAAACTAGTAGAATACAGCCACAGACAGAACCACAGTCAAACTAGTAGAATACAGCCACAGACAGAACCACAGTCAAACTAGTATAATACAGCCACAGACAGAACCACAGTCAAACTAGTAGAATACAGCCACAGACAGAACCACAGTCAAACTAGTAGAATACAGCCACAGACAGAACCACAGTCAAACTAGTAGAATACAGCCACAGACAGAACCACAGTCAAACTAGTAGAATACAGCCACAGACAGAACCACAGTCAAACTAGTAGAATACAGCCACAGACAGAACCACAGTCAAACTAGTAGAATACAGCCACAGACAGAATCACAGTCAAACTAGTAGAATACAGCCACAGACAGAACCACAGTCAAACTAGTAGAATACAGCCACAGACAGAATCACAGTCAAACTAGTAGAATACAGCCACAGACAGAATCATAGTCAAACTAATGGAATGAGACGAGTGTAAGTGTAAGCTGTACATGTTCACAATGACAATCATGTCACACTTACTGCATTGGACATTTGGCAGGACTGTGGGACTTTAGATGTCTTCCCATTTAAAACACGTTGAGATCCTCATCTGGATGCAGTGATCCAATGTGATTGGTCAAAGGGAACATGGGGATCATCAGAATGTGATTGGTTAAAGGGAACATGGGGATCATCAGAATGTGATTGGTTAAAGGGAACATGGGAATAATCAGAATGTGATTGGTTAAAGGGAACATGGGGATCATCAGAATGTGATTGGTTAAAGGGAACATGGGGATCATCAGAATGTGATTGGTTAAAGGGAACATGGGAATAATCAGAATGTGATTGGTTAAAGGGAACATGGGGATCATCAGAATGTGATTGGTTAAAGGGAACATGGGGATCATCAGAATGTGATTGGTTAAAGGGAACATGGGGATCATCAGAATGTGATTGGTTAAAGGGAACATGGGGATCATCAGAATGTGATTGGTTAAAGGGAACATGGGAATAATCAGAATGTGATTGGTTAAAGGGAACATGGGGATCATCAGAATGTGATTGGTTAAAGGGAACATGGGGATCATCAGAATGTGATTGGTTAAAGGGAACATGGGGATCATCAGAATGTGATTGGTTAAAGGGAACATGGGGATCATCAGAATGTGATTGGTTAAAGGGAACATGGGGATAATCAGAATGTGATTGGGTAAAGGGAACATGGGGATAATCTGAATGTGATTG
Organism: Oncorhynchus gorbuscha; assembly: GCF_021184085.1. Lineage (NCBI taxonomy): Eukaryota > Metazoa > Chordata > Actinopteri > Salmoniformes > Salmonidae > Oncorhynchus > Oncorhynchus gorbuscha. Next base: position 6,396,721 of record NC_060179.1, on the reverse strand, counting down.
GGTAAAGGGAACATGGGGATAATCTGAATGTGATTGGGTAAAGGGAACATGGGGATAATCTGAATGTGATTGGGTAAAGGGAACATGGGGATAATCTGAATGTGATTGGGTAAAGGGAACATGGGGATAATCTGAATGTGATTGGGTAAAGGGAACATGGGGATAATCAGAATGTGATTGGTTAAAGGGAACATGGGGATAATCAGGATGTGATTGGGTAAAGGGAACATGGGGATAATCAGAATTTGATTGGGTAAAGGGAACATGGGGATAATCAGAATGTGATTGGTTAAAGGGAACTTGGGGATAATCAGAATGTGATTGGTTAAAGGGAACATGGGGATAATCAGAATGTGATTGGTTAAAGGGAACATGGGGATAATCAGGATGTGATTGGTTAAAGGGAACATGGGGATCATCAGAATGTGATTGGTTAAAGGGAACATGGGGATAATCAGAATGTGATTGGTTAAAGGGAACATGGGGATAATCAGAATGTGATTGGTTAAAGGGAACATGGGATAATCAGAATGTGATTGGTTAAAGGGAACATGGGGATAATCAGAATGTGATTGGTTAAAGTTAAAGGGAACATGGGGATAATCAGAATGTGATTGGTTAAAGGGAACATGGGATAATCAGAATGTGATTGGTTAAAGTGAACATGGGGATAATCAGGATGTGATTGGTTAAAGGGAACATGGGGATAATCAGAATGTGATTGGTTAAAGGGAACATGGGGATCATCAGAATAAACAGGAAGACAAATATTGTTGTGTTTGTGTTTATTATGGATCACCATTAGTTCCTGGCAAGGCATCAGCTACTCTTAAGGCAGTAATATACATTGTAATTCAATTGTTTAACAGTAAAATACCTTTTACAACAGATTTCACAATACATTAAGTGTGTGCCCTCTGGCCACTCCTCTTCTACGACACACTATCCATGTGTACATGTGTGTATAGTGTGTATGTTATGTGTGTTTGTACTTGTGTGTGTGACTATTCACAGTCCTTGCTGTTCCATAAGGTGTATTTTCATCTGTTTTTTAAATTCAGATTTTCCTGCTTGAGTGAGTTTCTGTGCGCCTCCCATAGTCTGTTCTGGATTTGTGGATTGTGAAGAGACCTCTGGTGGCCTGTCTTCTGGGGTATGGATGGGCGTCTGTGTTGTGTGCTAGTAGTTTATACAGACAGCTCGGTGCCTTCAACATGTCAACACTTCTTACAAGACCAGGCGGTGATGAAGTCAATATCTCCTCTACTTTGAGCCAGGAGAGACTGACCTGCATGTTATTAATGTTATCTCTCCATGTACATCCAAGGGCCAGCCGTGCTGTCCTGTTCTTGGCCATTTGCAAATTTCCCAAGTCTCTCTTTGTGGCACCTGACCACACGACTGAACAGTAGTCCAGGTCTGACCCCAGGCCTCTAGGGCCTGCCTTGTTGATTTTGCTGTTATGAAGGTAGAAACTAGGGCCTGTAGGACCTGCCTTGTTGATAGTGCTGTTATGAAGGTAGAAACTAGGGCCTGTAGGACCTGCCTTGTTGATAGTGCTGTTATGAAGGTAGAAACAAGGACCTGTAGGACCTGCCTTGTTGATAGTGTTGTTAAGAAGGTAGAAACAAGGACCTGTAGGACCTGCCTTGTTGATAGTGTTGTTAAGAAGGTAAAAACTAGGGCCTGTAGGACCTGCCTTGTTCATAGTGTTGTTAAGAAGGTAGATTAGCGCTTTATTATGGACAGACTTCTCCCAATCTTAGCTACTGTTGTACCAATATGTTTTGACCATGACAGTTTACTATCCAGGGGTTACTCCAGGCAGTTTAGTCACCTCAAATCGCTCAATTTCCAACTATTATTTATTACAAGATGTTGTTTGAGGTTTAGGTTTTGGTGAATGATTGTTCCCAAATACAATGCTTTTAGTTTTTTGGACTTTCTTATTTCTTGCCACCCATTCTGAAACTGACTACAGCTCTTTGTTTACGTGTTGCAATGATTTTCCTTGCTGTGGTGACTGATGCGCATCGTGTTGAGTCTACGTTGGATTTGAGTTGGATAGGCTTCCATTAAAACATCACTGTCTGTGTTCTGTTTGACAGGTAATTGACAATCCACAGTGTAGCAGGGTGTGTAAAGAAATAACATATATACGTTTTTTCCGGCAGCTTCCGGCACGATCGATAATGTCAACAGCCTAACAAAACAGCTCCCACAATCTATCATAAATATCTCTCAGCCAATCATCAGTCATCAGTCATGCATGCTGAATGCCGTTCCTTATAAGCATCACGAAAGTCTGTTGTAATTATTATTATTTTTAACTGTGAAATAGCATTTAAATTTTTTTTTTTTTTTTTTTTTACCTTTATTTAACCAGGCAAGTAAGTTAAGAACAAATTCTTATTTTCAATGACGGCCTGGGAACAGTGGGTCAACTGCCTGTTCAGGGGCAGAACGACAGATTTGTACCTTGTCAGCTCGGGGGTTTGAACTCGCAACTTTCCGGTTACTAGTCCAACGCTCTAACCACTAGGCTACGCTGCCGCATTGTATGTAGTCAAACACCATTTTTTCCAGAAGTTTACTCAGGGTTGGTAACAGGTTGATTGGTCGGCTATTTTGAGCCAGTTAACGGGGCTTTACTATTCTTAGGTAGACTTTAGCTTCCGCCCAGGCCTGAGGGAACACACTTCCTGTATAAGTTTGATTGAAGAGATGGCCAATAGGAGTGGCAATCATTTTTCCGTCCAAGTCGTCAGACAACGGTGGCTTGTCATTGTTGATAGACAACAATAATTGTTTCCCCTCTTCATCACTCAATTGACAGAATTTCAAATATGAAACAACGTGTGGAACAACAGTGTGTGCCCCTCGGATACAAATCAGTCGCAAAAAGCTCCCATGTGGCTTTAATTGGAAAGAAAAGCTTTTTTTTTACTGTAAATGGATTTCTAATCGTTCACTTTCCCGCATTCATCCACAAGTCTACCCTCATTTGTCATTTCTGTCTCTGTCTTTCTCTTCTTCCCTTTATTTGGGGCGGCAGCGTAGCCTAGTGGTTAGAGCGTTGGACTAGTAGCCGGAAGGTTTTGCGAGTTCAAACCCCCGAGCTGACAAGGTACAAATCTGTCGTTCTGCCCCTGAACACGCAGTTAACCCACTGTTCCTAGGCCGTCATTGAAAATAAGAATATGTTCTTAACTGACTTGCCTGGTTAAATAAAGGTAAAAAAAATAAATTTAATGCAACATGTTTAGAGCTGAAAGGACGAAAGCAGCCATTTCAGAGAGAAGAAGAAGGGTGATAGATTAAACACTGGGGAAATAAGAGGAAGCAGAGAATCAGAGTCTGGCTTTAATTGGTCGTAATCCTTTCTGCATTTATTACAGCACAGAGAAATCACGTAGCATCACTTTCTACTTCTGGGACAGAGCCAAAACAGCAGGGGGAATGGAGTGTCCCTATAGACTACTAGGACAAGGGAATAAACAGCAGGGAGAATGGATTGTCCCTATAGACTACTGGGACAGGGGAAAGACAGCAGGGGTAATGGAGTGTCCCTATAGACTACTGGGACAGGGGATAGACAGCAGGGGGAATGGAGTGTCCCTGTAGACTACTGGGACAGGGGATAGACAGCAGGGGGAATGGAGTGTCCCTATAGACTACTGGGACAGGGGATAGACAGCAGGGGGAATGGAGTGTCCCTGTAGACTACCTGGACAGGGGATAGACAGCAGGGGGAATGGAGTGTCCCTGTAGACTACTGGGACAGGGGATGGACAGCAGGGGGAATGGAGTGTCCCTATAGACTACTGGGACAGGGGATAGACAGCAGGGAGAATGGAGTGTCCCTATAGACTACCTGGACAGGGGATAGACAGCAGGGGGAATGGAGTATCCCTATAGACTACTGGGACAGGGGATAGACAGCAGGGGGAATGGAGTGTCCCTATAGACTACCTGGACAGGGGATAGACAGCAGGGGGAATGGAGTGTCCCTGTAGACTACTGGGACAGGGGATGGACAGCAGGGGGAATGGAGTGTCCCTATAGACTACTGGGACAGGGGATAGACCGCAGGGGGAATGGAGTGTCCCTATAGACTACCTGGACAGGGGATAGACAGCAGGGGGAATGGAGTGTCCCTGTAGACTACTGGGACAGGGGATGGACAGCAGGGGGAATGGAGTGTCCCTATAGACTACCTGGACAGGGGATAGACAGCAGGGGGAATGGAGTGTCCCTGTAGACTACTGGGACAGGGGATGGACAGCAGGGGGAATGGAGTGTCCCTATAGACTACTGGGACAGGGGATAGACAGCAGGGAGAATGGAGTGTCCCTATAGACTACCTGGACAGGGGATAGACAGCAGGGGGAATGGAGTATCCCTATAGACTACTGGGACAGGGGATAGACAGCAGGGAGAATGGAGTGTCCCTATAGACTACCTGGACAGGGGATAGACAGCAGGGGTAATGGATTGTCCCTATAGACTACTGGGACAGGGGATAGACAGCAGGGAGAATGGAGTGTCCCTATAGACTACTGGGACAGGGGATAGACAGCAGGGGGAATGGAGTGTCCCTATAGACTACTGGGACAGGGGATAGACAGTCCCTATAGACTACTGGGACAGGGGATAGACTGTCCCTATAGACTACTGGGACAGGGGATAGACAGCAGGGAGAATGGAGTGTCCCTATAGACTACTGGGACAGGGGATAGACAGCAGGGGGAATGGAGTGTCACTATAGACTACTGGGACAGGGGATAGACAGCAGGGTGATGTCAGGATGGGTGTCAGCCCAGTCAAGAGCTGCTTACCAATTGACAACCTATTCCCTATATTGTGCACTACTATCGACCTGTGCCCAATGTGCCCTGGTCAGATAGAGTGCAACAGAAGGTGAGTAGGATGCCATTGGGGATGTAGTGAGGATGTATCTAATAGTGTACAGTCACAGTGCCCTGGGGTCTGTTCCACACACTGGGATGTAGTGAGGATGTATCTAATAGTGTACAGTCACAGTGCCCTGGGGTCTGCTCCACACACTGGGATGTAGTGAGGATGTATCTAATAGTGTACATTCACAGTGCCCTGGGGTCTGTTCCACACACTGGGATGTAGTGAGGATGTATCTAATAGTGTACATTCACAGTGCCCTGGGGTCTGCTCCACACACTGGGATGTAGTGAGGATGTATCTAATAGTGTACAGTCACAGTGCCCTGGGGTCTGCTCCACACACTGGGATGTAGTGAGGATGTATCTTTGTACAGTCACAGTGCCCTGGGGTCTGCTCCACACACTGGGATGTAGTGAGGATGTATCTAATAGTGTACAGTCACAGTGCCCTGGGGTCTGCTCCACACACTGGGATGTAGTGAGGATGTATCTAATAGTGTACAGTCACAGTGCCCTGGGGTCTGCTCCACACACTGGGATGTAGTGAGGATGTATCTAATAGTGTACAGTCACAGTGCCCTGGGGTCTGTTCCACTCACTGGGATGATGGCATTTCTCTATTATATAGCCTCTCTGTGAAATACTGAACTATTTTTTAGGGAGTGAGAATTGTAAAAAACCCCATGTTATTTCCCCATGTTATTTCCCCATGTTATTTCCCCATGTTATTTCCCCATGTTATCTCCCCATGTTATGTCCCCATGTTATTTCCCTGTGCTGTTCTCCATGTTATCTCCCCATGTTATCTCCCCATGTTATCTCCCCATGTTATTTCCCCATGTTATCTCCCCATGTTATTTCCCTGTGCTGTTCTCCATGTTATCTCCCCATGTTATCTCCCCATGTTATTTCCCCATGTTATTTCCCTGTGCTGTTCTCCATGTTATCTCCCCCTGTTATCTCCCCATGTTATTTCCCTGTGCTGTTCTCCATGTTATCTCCCCATGTTATTTCCCTGTGCTGTTCTCCATGTTATCTCCCCATGTTATCTCCCCATGTTATTTCCCTGTGCTGTTCTCCCATGTTATCTCCCCATGTTATCTCCCCATGTTATCTCCCCATGCCATTTCCCCATGCTAATTCAATAGTGTGTTTGCATGTTGTTATCTCTGTATTGGAGAGAGCCCAAGCATCCCGTATTTCACGAAGCAATTGAAATCATCTCTGTATTATACGAATCCATGTCAGAGGATTTACTCTCGGAAAAACTTCAACGTACTGTAGTGCAGCCTGTTTCAACAGCTTCTGGCTACACACATTCAGAGAGACATTCTTTGTCATCACATCTAAAAATATTACACATTCTTCACATGCAGCTGGAAATCAATCAGAGACAGACAAATGATATTCAACATAAAATGGCAGCAGCTGGTGAGGTGATATGATTGCGATGCCTGTATGTGACATTTCTCTGCATTCCGTGATCTACAGTCTAGATTCTATGCAACAAAACCTTGACCTTTGAAGAATCATTAAAATACCTTCTAATATATATTTTTTATAATACCTTCTAATCTGAATCATTATAATACCTTTTAATCTGAATCATTATAATCTGAATCATTATAATACCTTCTAATCTGAATCATTATAATCTGAATCATTATAATACCTTCTAATCTGAATCATTATAATACCTTCTAATCTGAATCATTCTAATCTGAATCATTATAATACCTTCTAATCTGAATGATTATAATCTGAATCATTATAATACCTTCTAATCTGAATCATTATAATACCTTCTAATCTGAATCATTATAATACCTTCTAATCTGAATCATTATAATACCTTCTAATCTGAATCATTATAATACCTTCCAATCTGAATCATTATAATATGAATCATTATAATACCTTCTAATCTGAATCATTATAATACCTTCTAATCTGAATCATTATAATACCTTCCAATCTGAATCATTATAATCTGAATCATTATAATACCTTCTAATCTGAATAATTATAATCTGAATCATTATAATACCTTCTAATCTGAATCATTATAATACCTTCTAATCTGAATAATTATAATACCTTCTAATCTGAATCAATAATCTGAATCATTATAATACCTTCTAATCTGAATCATTATAATCTGAATCATTATAATACCTTCTAATCTGAATCATTATAATCTGAATCATTATAATACCTTCTAATCTGAATCATTAAAATACCTTCTAATCTGAATCATTAAAATACCTTCTAATCTGAATCATTATAATACCTTCTAATCTGAATAATTATAATCTGAATCATTATAATACCTTCTAATCTGAATCATTATAATCTGAATCATTATAATACCTTCTAATCTGAATCATTATAATACCTTCTAATCTGAATCATTATAATACCTTCTAATCTGAATCATTATAATCTGAATCATTATAATACCTTATAATCTGAATCATTATAATACCTTCTAATCTGAATCATTCTAATCTGAATCATTATAATACCTTCTAATCTGAATAATTATAATACCTTCTAATCTGAATAATTATAATACCTTCTAATCTGAATCATTATAATCTGAATCATTATAATACCTTCTAATCTGAATAATTATAATACCTTCTAATCTGAATCATTATAATACCTTCTAATCTGAATCATTATAATACCTTCTAATCTGAATCATTATAATCTGAATCATTATAATACCTTCTAATCTGAATAATTATAATACCTTCTAATCTGAATCATTATAATACCTTCTAACCTGAATCATTATAATCTGAATCATTATAATACCTTCTAATCTGAATCATTATAATACCTTCTAATCTGAATAATTATAATACCTTCTAATCTGAATCATTATCATCTGAATCATTATAATACCTTCTAATCTGAATAATTATAATACCTTCTAATCTGAATCATTATAATCTGAATCATTATAATACCTTCTAATCTGAATAATTATAATACCTTCTAATCTGAATAATTATAATACCTTCTAATCTGAATCATTATAATACCTTCTAATCTGAATAATTATAATACCTTCTAATCTGAATCATTATAATCTGAATCATTATAATACCTTCTAATCTGAATAATTATAATACCTTCTAATCTGAATCATTATCATCTGAATCATTATAATACCTTCTAATCTGAATAATTATAATACCTTCTAATCTGAATCATTATAATCTGAATCATTATAATACCTTCTAATCTGAATAGTTGCTGTGAATATGGCCTTCCTTTCCTGCTTGGCGGAAAGGGTAGGACTATGCAGGATGATAATGGCAACATGTCAAGGGATTCCTGCCTCTCTATCTAACTACCTGTGGGAATTTGTGCCCTCTAGAATGGAATCAACACAATATCTGAGAGCCATCCAAGTTCACTATCGTGTGCATTTTAAAGTAGTCAGAGAAGAGAGAGCATTTAAATATTGTTTTGCTCTCAGAGCCGTAGCAGTGTGTCTGTGGTGGAATGTATTCAGTAAACGTTCTGTTAGAATCCGTGCTTGACTTGGACTGAAATAAGTGCTCCTATTGGGTGCTGGTACTCAGCTCTGGTGAGCTCCTGCCCAAGTTAAACGTTCTGTTATATTGCTAGAATGCAAGAGAGGCTGTGCTGTGTAGCGAATGGCAAAACTGTGGACTGTTGTGGAGCACAAGGTGAAGCTGAGCGAGTTCTGTTTATGAGTTCTGTTTTGAGTTCTGTTTTGAGTTCTGTTTTGAGTTCTGTTCTTGAGTTCTGTTCTTGAGTTCTGTTTATGAGTTCTGTTTATGAGTTCTGTTTATGAGTTCTGTTTATGAGTTCTGTTTATGAGTTCTGTTTCGCTGCGTTATCATTTAATGATCTTTTCATTTGGAATGGTCAAGATAGAAACGTAGCCTGCATCTTTGGAAATTTTAAATATTGTGGCCCGAATGACACATTCCCAAATATGTTTTTTCATCAGGGAACAGACAACATTTTAGTGACCAGATCCTTTATTTTAAATGCAGTAAGATAATTTGTTACATTACTGTATCAGCCAATGTCTCTTTATATAATGGAGCCACTACATACATTGTAGCACTGTGCCCATAGTCCTACCGATCAGAAAACAAGGTAATATCCTTTGTGCAACAGTGACATCTTTTGGTTCAATATTTCCCTGCTGGTATTTGGCGAAGGATGTATGAGATCCAGGTCCACATTTGATCAATTATTCTGTATAACTATGTTATTATTGTTCGGTAATCATATTAAAGATGACAATCATTATTATTTAGATGATGTTAACTGATCTACAACAAGAATAAATTGAGTAAATGTATCTGGTAACAATGAGACATTCAGATTCCATTCACCCAGCTCAACGGAACGGTGGCAGTTTTTGCCTTCTACATGATACTAGAATTCTCCCTATATAACCATTGTGCGGGTTGCTACAACCTAGCCTACGAATTAAAGGTTATAATGTAGATTAGAAATGTCGAGAGACAATTGGAGTAATCAAAGGGACAGACAGTGACACATTCAATACCGCCTTGCCCACTCTTGCCTGTGTTTAGCTGATCTAGGGTGTAATCATAGAGCCATAATCATGAAGCTTAATTCTATAAAAATATATTTATAAATATTTATTTTTTGGCACATCTAAGAATATGTTTAAAAAAAACGAAATATGCCTCTCTGCTAAAAATCTGGGTAAAAATCCAATCAAATCAAATGTATTGGTCACATACACATGGTTAGCAGATGTTATTGGTCACATACACATGGTTAGCAGATGTTATTGGTCACATACACATGGTTAGCAGATGTTATTGGTCACATACACATGGTTAGCAGATGTTATTGGTCACATACACATGGTTAGCAGATGTTATTGGTCACATACACATGGTTAGCAGATGTTATTGGTCACATACACATGGTTAGTGTATCGAAATGCTTGTGCATCTAGTTCCGACAATGCAGTAATAACCAACGAGTAATCTAACCTAACAATTCCAAAACTACTACCTTATACACACAAGTGTAAAGGGATAAAGAATATGTACATAAAAATATATGACTGGGGTCCACCCAGAACATGAAACATAATACAGAACATTAATAGACAAGAACAGCTCAAGGACAGAACTATATACATTTTTAAAAGGGCACACGTAGCCTACATATCAATGCATACGCAAAACCTGTCTTGGTCAAATAGGGGAGAGGCTTTGTGCCGCGAGGTGTTGCTTTATCTGTTTTTTAAAACCAGGTTTGCTGTTTATTTGAGCAATATGAGATGGAAGGAAGTTCCATGCAATAAGAGCTCTGTATAATAATGTACGTTGGCATGTCTGGTGGGATAAGTGTGTGTGTCAGAGCTGTGTGTAAGTTGACTATGCAAACTATTTGGGATTTTCAACATATTGCTTATTGTAAAAAGAAGAAGTGATGCAGTCAGTCTCTACTCAACTCTTAGCCAAGAGAGACTGGCAGCATAGTATTTATATCAGCCCTCTGATTACAAGTAAGAGCAAAATGTGCCGCTCTGTTCTGGACCAGTTGCAGCTTAACTAGGTATTTCCTTGCAGCACTGGACCACACGACTGGACAATAACCAATATTAGACCAAACTAGAGCTTGCAGAACTTGTTTTTTGGAGTGTGGTGTCAAAAAAGCAAAGCATCTCTTTATTACAGCTAATCCTTTCCCCATCTTTACAACCACTGAATCTATATGTTTTGACCATGACAGTTTACAATCTAAGGCCAAGTAATTTAGTCTCCCCAACTTGTTCAGCAGCCACACCATTCATTGCCAGATTCAGCTGAGCTCTAGAACATAATAAATTATTTGTACAAAATAGAATGCTCTTAGTTTTAGAGGTGTTCAGGACCAGTTTATGACTGGCCACCCATTCCAAAACAGACTGCAACTCTTATTAAGGGTTTCAGTGACTTCATTAGCTGTGGTTGCTGATGTGTATATGGTTGAATCATCTGCATACATGGTCTTACATGCTTTGTTTAATGCCAGAGGCAGGTAAAAATAGAAAAGAGTAGAGGGCCTAGAGAGCTGCTCTGCGGTACACCACACTTTACACGTTTTACATTAGAGAAGCATTAAAGAAAACCCTCTAAGTTATATTAGATCGATAGCTCGGAATAGACGCTATGGCAGAGGTTGAAAAGCCATAGCACATACGTTTTCAACAACAGGTTATGGTCAATAATATCAAAGGCTGCACTAAAATCTAACAGCTCCCACAATCTTCTTATTATCGATGTATTTCAACCAATCATCGGTCATTTGTGTCAGTGCAGTACATGTTGAGTGGCCTTCTCTATAAGCAGGCTGAAAGTCACTTTTCCACTCTTGGGTAGAGGAATTACTTTGGCTACCATCCAGGCCTGAGGACAAAGACTTCTCTCTAGGCTCAGATTAAAAATATGACAGATAGCAGTGGCTATAGAGTCAGCTACCATCCTCAGTAGCTTTCCATTTAAGTTGTCAATGCCAGCAGGTTTGTAATTATTGATCGATAACAATCAGTTTTCCAACTCTCCCAAACTAACTTTACAAAATTCCATCTAGCACTGCTTTTCTTTCATTATTCATTTTTATATGCATAAATACAATTGCTCAGTGTTCATTGTGGGCATTTCCTGCCCACAAGTTTGCCCGCTTTATATCGTTGATCTTGTATTCATAATAACGTTTCTTCTTCTTTTTGTTGAGTTGAATCACATAATTTCTACATTTGCAGTAAGTCAGCCAGTCAGATGTCCAGCCAGTCTTATGAGTCACTCCTTTTGCCCCATCTCTTTCAACCATTCAGTTGTTCAATTCTTCATCAATCCATAGTGCCTTAACAGTTCTAACAGTCAGTTTCTTAGCAGGTACATGTTTATCAATAATTGGAAGAAGCAATTACATAAATTCATCAAGTGCAGCGTCTGGATGCTCCTCATTAATCACATCAGACCAATAAATATTTGTAACATCATCCACATAAGAGTCACAGCAGAATCTTTTGCATGAGCTCTTATACACTATTTTAGGCCCAGCTGTTGGAACTTTGGCTTACCTGGATACAAACACTATATTGTGATCACTGCATTCAATGGGTACGGATACAGCTTTAGAACAAATCAAATCAAATTATATTGGTCACATACACATGTTTAGCAGATGCGAGTGTAGCGAAATGCTTGTGCTTCTAGTTCCGACCGTGCATTAATATCTAACAAGTAATAAAAAAAAATTCAAAACAACTACATTACACACAAGTGTAAAGGAATGATTAAGAATGTGTATATGGCTGAATGGCGTAGGCAAGATGCAGTAGATGGTATGGCGTACAGAATATACATATGAGATGAGTAATGTAGGGTATGTAAACAAGATGCAGTAGATGGTATGGAGTACAGAATATACACATGAGATGAGTAATGTAGGGTATGTAAACAAGATGCAGTAGATGGTATGGCGTACAGAATATACATATGAGATGAGTAATGTAGGGTATGTAAACAAGATGCAGTAGATGGTATGGCGTACAGAATATACATATGAGATGAGTAATGTAGGGTATGTAAACAAGATGCAGTAGATGGTATGGAGTACAGAATATACACATGAGATGAGTAATGTAGGGTATGTAAACATTATATAAAGTGGCATTATTTATAGTAACTAGTGATATTTATTACATCCAATTTTTTATTATTAAAATTGCTAGAGATTTGAGTCAGTATGTTGGCAGCAGCCCCTCAATGTTAGTGATGGCTGTTTAGCAGTTTGATGGCCTTGAGATAGAAGCTGTTTTTCAGTCTCTCGGTCCCTGCTTTGATGCCCCTGTACTGACCTCGCCTTCTGGATGATAGCGGGGTGAACAGGCAGTGGCTCGGGTGGTTGATGTCCTTGATGATCTTTATTGCCTTCCTGTAACATCGGGTGCTGTAGGTGTCATGGAGGGCAGGTAGTTTGCCCCTGTGATGCGTTGTGCAGACCTCACTACCCTCTGGAGAGCCTTACGGTTGTGGGCGGAGCAATTGCCGTACCAGGCGGTGATACAGCCCGACAGGATGCTGTCGATTGTGCATCTGTAAAAGTTTGTCAGTGTTTTTGGTGACAAGCCAAATTTCTTCAGCCTGCTGAGGTTGATGAGGCGCTGTTGCGCCTTCTTCACCACGCTGTCTGTGTGGGTGGACCATTTCAGTTTGTCTGTGATGTGTACACCGAGAAACTTAAAACTTTCCAGAATAAAGTTCTACAGCATTAGTAATAACGTGATCAATACATGTGGATTATCTTGATCGTGTCGTTTTTGTAAACACCCTGGTAGGTTGACTTAATAACCTGAATGTCACGGTTTTCTTGCGGTGAAGGAGAGGCGGACCAAAATGCAGCGTGGTTTCTATTCATGGTTCTTTAATAAAGAAACTACACATGAACAAACTAACAAAACAAGAACCATGAAAACCCAAACAGCCCTATCTGGTGCAAACACAGAGACAGGAACAATCACCCACAAAACCCAACACCAAACAGGCTACCTAAATATGGTTCCCAATCAGAGACAATGACTAACACCTGCCTCTGATTGAGAACCATATCAGGCCAAACATAGAAATAGACAAACTAGACATGTAACATAGAATGCCCACTCAGATCACACCCTGACCAACCAAAACATAGAAACATACAAAGCAAACTATGGTCAGGGTGTGACACTGAACCAGATTACAGGCACTGGTTACAGTGAGAAGCTTCCTCTTAAGCAGACATCTTTATGAAAACCAGTTAATATTCAGGTCCCCAAGAAAGTAGACCTCTCTGTTAACATCACATACACTATCAAGCATTTCAAAAATATTATTTATATACTGACTGTTAGCACTTGGTGGCCTATAGCAACACCCCAAAAGAAAAGGCTTTAGATGTGCCAAGTGAACCTGCAACCACAACACTTCAATAACACTTAACATAAGAAATCCTCTAAGCATTACAGGGATATGGTTCTGAAAATATACAGCAACACCTCCCCCATAAGCAGTTCTGTATCGTATATAAATGTTATATCCTTGTATTGCTACTATTGTATCATCAAATGAATTATCTCAGTGAGTCTCTGAAATGACTAGGGTAGAGGTAGAAGCAATAGGTAGGGGTAGATGTAGGGGGTAGAGGTGGGGGTTGAGGTAGGGAGGTAAGGGCAATTAGGTAGGGAAGAAGTAGTGTAGAGGTAGTGGGTAGAGTTATGATAGTGGTAAGGTAGAGGTAGGGTAGAGGTAAGGGGTAGAGGTAGGTGGTAGAGGTAAGGGGTAAAGAGCAAGAGAGACTGAAAAGCAGTTGGAGATATAACAGAACAGACATAATGACTGTCAGTGAGAGACAGGGTAGAGGTAGGGTGTAGAGGTAAGGGGTAGAGGTAGGGGGTAGAGGTATGGGGTAGAGGTAAGGGATAGAGGAATGGTAGTTGTAGACTGTCAGTGACAGACAACTCCACCGAACTATCAATTTAGGAGAAATCTAAACAAAAAACTACTGCGGATTAAATTGTTATAGTGGTTATTTGCTTTTTTATATTTTATAGATATGTCTGGGATGAATTCTAACAGTAAATTATGCATTGCAATTTGGCCAGAAATATTGTTGTTTGTGCTGTGTATTTTCTAGTCTCTTTCTGCACAACTGCCAGTAGATGGAGGTATTACTTCATTCACAAACTACAGCCATTTATAAAGGTTGTAAATGCAGATATAACATGATGTCTCATCTTATGGATATGTTTTAGTCTGTGGACATTGGATAGTCAGCAACCCAAGACTTCAGTTTGTTCACTGTAACTGTATCACATCATTGACATTTAGGTTTGTTTTAAATTCATGTAGAAAACATGTTGCCTGGGAGAAATATACATTCCCATATGTCTACTGTTATTCTCTTCTCCTCCCGCAGGGCCTCTGAATATCACAATTGTGACACTAATCCTCATAATTCTGGTCCAGAGTGGCCCCAAAGCTGGGCTCCAGAGTGGCCCCCAAAGCTGGGCTCCAGAGTGGCCCCAAAGCTGGGCTCCAGAGTGGCCCCCAATGCTGGGCTCCAGAGTGGCCCCAATGCTGGGCTCCAGAGTGGCCCCAATGCTGGGCTTCAGAGTGGCCCCAATGCTGGGCTTCAGAGTGGCACCCAATGCTGGGCTCCAGAGTGGCACCCAATGCTGGGCTCCAGAGTGGCCCCCAATGCTGGGCTCCAGAGTGGCCCCAAAGCTGGGTTTAAGAGGTTAGACTAGTGTTCCATTTAAAGTGACCAGTGATTCAATGTCTTTGCTCATAGGGCAGCAGCCTCTAAGCTGCAGGGTTGCGTAACCGGGTGGTGGTAGCCGGCTAGTGATGGCTATTTGACAGTCTGATTGCCTTGAGATGGAAATGTTTTTTTTCTGCTTCTAGTTCCTAGCTTTGATGCAACTGTACTGACCTCGTCTTCTGGATGATAGCGGGGTGAACAGGCCGTAAGCTTGGGTGGTTGATGTCCTTGATGATCTTTTTGTCAGTCCTGTGACATCGGGTTCTGTAGGTGTCCTGGAGGAAAAGGTTGGGCATTAGGTGTCCCGGTGATGTGTTGGGTAGACCGCACCACTCTCTGGAGAGCCCTGCGGTGGTGGCAGGTGCAGGTGCCGTACCAGGCGGTGATACAGCCCAACAGGACACTCTGAATTCTACATCTGTAAAAGTTTGAGGGTTTTAGGTGCCAAGCCAAATTACTTCAGCACTTTGAGGTTGAAGAGGTGCTGCTGCGCCTTCTACGCCACACTGCATGTGTGGGTGGACTATTTTAGATCGTCAGTGATGTGTACGCTAAGGAAAGTGAAGAGGCCACGATGATTTCAAAATGAACTATCTTTCAATATATTTTCTGTGCACACCATGAGAAGTAGGCATGTGTTGTGTTGTTTCAGTTTTGACCATCAGAAGGAGGCAGGTGTTGTTGTATTAGTTTTGACTAATCGCAACGTTTTCAGATTTGAAGAAAATGGAGGACAAAATGCAGGCGAAGTCCAACGAGAGCGGATACCAATTCAATGCTAATTAACTAATTATGACACGTGTTAAGAAACTGGTGAGCAACGTGATAAAGTTAAGTTACGTTGGCTGACATGACAATTTGTTAGCTACGCTATCCTTACGAACCGCATAGCATATCATTACAGTAGTATGTACCAGGTATGTTGGCTAGCTGGCTGGCTACCTAACGTTAGTTGGCTACTAATACATCAAACTTGCCAGTATATTAACCATATGCTATTTAACTACCCAACGTTTATTGAATTGATTATTCATGTCATTCTTAGCTTAGCTAAGTGGTATAGTCGTTGTGCTTTCTCAATGGACAGTGTTAATTCAAGTGGTCTGGCCATCTACTCTGATTTCAGAGCACTACAGTCTGAGTGTGCCAGAGTGCAGAATAACTGAGGAATTTACGAACGCTCAACACCCGTTGAATACGGCCGGTGTCTGTAAAAGTCGGCAAAATAGCACTATTAAATTGTTGCCAGCAGCACAGTTACAGGCAACAAGACACTGGATAACATGAAAACAGCCTAACCAGCTCTGCTAGGGTGACTAAAATGGTCAAAGTGAGGTTCTCTCATTTGTGTCTGGAAGTAGCTAGCCAACGTTAGCTAGTTAGCCAGTTAGCCAGTTTGCTAGTTAGCCAGTTTGCTAGTTAGCCAGTTAGCCAGTTTGCCAGTTAGCTTGTTTGCTAGTTAGCCAGTTAGCCAGTTTGCTAGTTAGCCAGTTTGCTAATTTACCAATCTGTTAGAAAGAAGAATTTACCAATCTGAAATTAGCTTGTTTGCTTGACTGCCTAGAGCGTCCAGTGGCGGTGCTCTGAACGAAAGAAGAAAGAAATGTTCTGATGGACAATCTGACAACGCTGTGAATTTACCAATCTGACAACGCTGTGAATTTACCAATCTGACAACGCTGTGAATTTACCAATCTGACAACGCTGTGAATTTACCAATCTGACAACGCTGTGAATTTACCAATCTGACAACGCTCTGAATTTACCAATCTGACAACGCTCTGACAACGCTCTGAATTTACCAATCTGACAACGCTCTGAATTTACCAATCTGACAACGCTGTGAATTTACCAATCTGACAACGCTGTGAATTTACCAATCTGACAACGCTCTGAATTTACCAATCTGACAACGCTCTGAATTTACCAATCTGACAACACTGTGAATTTACCAATCTGACAACGCTCTGAATTTACCAATCTGACAACGCTGTGAATTTACCAATCTGACAACGCTCTGAATTTACCAACGGACAATCTGACAACGCTCTGAATTTACCAATCTCACAACACTGTGAATTTACCAATCTGACAACGCTCTGAATTTACCAACGGACAATCTGACAACACTGTGAATTTACCAATCTGACAACATTCTAAATTTACCAATCTGACAACACTGTGAATTTACCAATCTGACAACGCTCTGAATTTACCAACGGACAATCTGACAACACTGTGAATTTACCAATCTGACAACGCTCTGAATTTACCAACGGACAATCTGACAACACTGTGAATTTACCAATCTGACAACGTTCTGAATTTACCAATCTGACAACGCTGTGAATTTACCAACGGACAATCTGACAACACTGTGAATTTACCAATCTGACAACGCTCTGAATTTACCAACGGACAATCTGACAACACTGTGAATTTACCAATCTGACAACGTTCTGAATGTACCAATCTGACAAAGCTCTGAATTTACCAATCTGACAACACTGTGAATTTACCAATCTGACAACGTTCTAAATTTACCAATCTGACAACGCTGTGAATTTACCAATCTGACAAAGCTCTGAATTTACCAATCTGACAACACTGTGAATTTACCAATCTGACAACGCTCTGAATTTACCAACGGACAATCTGACAACACTGTGAATTTACCAATCTGACAACGTTCTGAATGTACCAATCTGACAACGCTCTGAATTTACCAACGGACAATCTGACAACGCTGTGAATTTACCAATCTGACAACGCTGTGAATTTACCAATCTGACAACGCTCTGAATTTACCAATCTGACAACGCTCTGAATTTACCAATCTGACAACGCTGTGAATTTACCAATCTGACAACGTTCTAAATTTACCAATCTGACAACGCTGTGAATTTACCAATCTGACAACGCTGTGAATTTACCAATCTGACAACGCTGTGAATTTACCAATCTGACAACGCTCTGAATTTACCAATCTGACAACGCTGTGAATTTACCAATCTGACAACACTGTGAATTTACCAATCTGACAACGCTCTGAATTTACCAATCTGACAACGCTGTGAATTTACCAATCTGACAACGCTCTGAATTTACCAACGGACAATCTGACAACGCTCTGAATTTACCAATCTCACAACACTGTGAATTTACCAATCTGACAACGCTCTGAATTTACCAACGGACAATCTGACAACACTGTGAATTTACCAATCTGACAACATTCTAAATTTACCAATCTGACAACACTGTGAATTTACCAATCTGACAACGCTCTGAATTTACCAACGGACAATCTGACAACACTGTGAATTTACCAATCTGACAACGCTCTGAATTTACCAACGGACAATCTGACAACACTGTGAATTTACCAATCTGACAACGTTCTGAATTTACCAATCTGACAACGCTCTGAATTTACCAATCTGACAACGCTGTGAATTTACCAATCTGACAACCCTGTGAATTTACCAATCTGACAACACTGTGAATTTACCAATCTGACAACGCTCTGAATTTACCAATCTGACAACGCTGGGAATTTACCAATCTGACAACGTTCTGAATTTACCAATCTGACAACGCTCTGAATTTACCAATCTGACAACGCTCTGAATTTACCAATTCTGACTGAATTTACGCTCTGAATTTACCAATCTGACAACGCTCTGAATTTACCAACGGACAATCTGACAACACTGTGAATTTACCAATCTGACAACGTTCTGAATTTACCAATCTGACAACGTTCTGAATTTACCAATCTGACAACGCTCTGAATTTACCAATCTGACAACGCTCTGAATTTACCAATCTGACAACGCTCTGAATTTACCAATCTGACAACGCTCTGAATTTACCAATCTGACAACGCTGTGAATTTACCAATCTGACAACGCTCTGAATTTACCAACGGACAATCTGACAACGCTCTGAATTTACCAATCTCACAACACTGTGAATTTACCAATCTGACAACGCTCTGAATTTACCAACGGACAATCTGACAACACTGTGAATTTACCAATCTGACAACGCTCTGAATTTACCAACGGACAATCTGACAACACTGTGAATTTACCAATCTGACAACGTTCTAAATTTACCAATCTGACAACGTTCTAAATTTACCAATCTGACAACGCTGTGAATTTACCAATCTGACAACGCTCTGAATTTACCAATCTGACAACACTGTGAATTTACCAATCTGACAACGCTCTGAATTTACCAACGGACAACCTGACAACACTGTGAATTTACCAATCTGACAACACTGTGAATTTACCAATCTGACAACGCTCTGAATTTACCAATCTGACAACGCTCTGAATTTACCAATCTGACAACGCTGTGAATTTACCAATCTGACAACGCTGTGAATTTACCAATCTGACAACACTGTGAATTTACCAATCTGACAACGCTCTGAATTTACCAATCTGACAACGCTGTGAATTTACCAATCTGACAACGTTCTGAATTTACCAATCTGACAACGCTCTGAATTTACCAATCTGACAACGCTCTGAATTTACCAATCTGACAACGCTCTGAATTTACCAACGGACAATCTGACAACACTGTGAATTTACCAATCTGACAACGTTCTGAATTTACCAATCTGACAACGCTCTGAATTTACCAACGGACAATCTGACAACGCTCTGAATTTACCAATCTGACAACGCTCTGAATTTACCAATCTGACAACGCTCTGAATTTACCAATCTGACAACGCTCTGAATTTACCAATCTGACAACGCTGTGAATTTACCAATCTGACAACGCTGTGAATTTACCAATCTGACAACGCTCTGAATTTACCAACGGACAATCTGACAACGCTCTGAATTTACCAATCTCACAACACTGTGAATTTACCAATCTGACAACGCTCTGAATTTACCAACGGACAATCTGACAACACTGTGAATTTACCAATCTGACAACGCTCTGAATTTACCAACGGACAATCTGACAACACTGTGAATTTACCAATCTGACAACGTTCTAAATTTACCAATCTGACAACGTTCTAAATTTACCAATCTGACAACACTGTGAATTTACCAATCTGACAACGCTCTGAATTTACCAACGGACAATCTGACAACACTGTGAATTTACCAATCTGACAACACTGTGAATTTACCAATCTGACAACGCTCTGAATTTACCAACGGACAATCTGACAACACTGTGAATTTACCAATCTGACAACGCTCTGAATTTACCAACGGACAATCTGACAACACTGTGAATTTACCAATCTGACAACGTTCTGAATTTACCAATCTGACAATCTGACAACGCTCTGAATTTACCAATCTGACAACGCTGTGAATTTACCAATCTGACAACGCTGTGAATTTACCAATCTGACAACACTGTGAATTTACCAATCTGACAACGCTCTGAATTTACCAACGGACAATCTGACAACACTGTGAATTTACCAATCTGACAACGCTCTGAATTTACCAATCTGACAACGCTGTGAATTTACCAATCTGACAACGTTCTGAATTTACCAATCTGACAACGCTCTGAATTTACCAATCTGACAACGCTCTGAATTTACCAATCTGACAACGCTGTGAATTTACCAATCTGACAACGCTGTGAATTTACCAATCTGACAACACTCTGAATTTACGGACAATCTGACAACGCTCTGACAATCTGACAACGCTCTGAATTTACCAATCTGACAACGCTGTGAATTTACCAATCTGACAACACCAATCTGACAACACTGAATTTACCAATCTGACAACACTGTGAATTTACCAATCTGACAACGTTCTGTGAATTTACCAATCTGACAACGCTCTGAATTTACCAATCTGACAACGCTGTGAATTTACCAATCTGACAACGCTGAATTTACCAATTTACCAATCTGACAACACTGTGAATTTACCAATCTGACAACGCTCTGAATTTACCAACGGACAATCTGACAACACTGTGAATTTACCAATCTGACAACGCTCTGAATTTACCAATCTGACAACGCTCTGAATTTACCAATCTGACAACGCTCTGACAACGCTCTGAATTTACCAATCTGACAACGCTGTGAATTTACCAATCTGACAACACTGTGAATTTACCAATCTGACAACGCTCTGAATTTACCAATCTGACAACGCTGTGAATTTACCAATCTGACAACGTTCTGAATTTACCAATCTGACAACGCTCTGAATTTACCAATCTGACAACGCTCTGAATTTACCAATCTGACAACGCTCTGAATTTACCAACGGACAATCTGACAACACTGTGAATTTACCAATCTGACAACGTTCTGAATTTACCAATCTGACAACGCTCTGAATTTACCAACGGACAATCTGACAACGCTCTGAATTTACCAATCTGACAACGCTCTGAATTTACCAATCTGACAACGCTCTGAATTTACCAATCTGACAACGCTCTGAATTTACCAATCTGACAACGCTGTGAATTTACCAATCTGACAACGCTGTGAATTTACCAATCTGACAACGCTCTGAATTTACCAACGGACAATCTGACAACGCTCTGAATTTACCAATCTCACAACACTGTGAATTTACCAATCTGACAACGCTCTGAATTTACCAACGGACAATCTGACAACACTGTGAATTTACCAATCTGACAACGCTCTGAATTTACCAACGGACAATCTGACAACACTGACAACGCTGAATTTACCAATCTGACAACGTTCTAAATTTACCAATCTGACAACGTTCTAAATTTACCAATCTGACAACACTGTGAATTTACCAATCTGACAACGCTCTGAATTTACCAATCTGACGGACAATCTGACAACACTGTGAATTTACCAATCTGACAACACTGTGAATTTACCAATCTGACAACGCTCTGAATTTACCAACGGACAATCTGACAACACTGTGAATTTACCAATCTGACAACGCTCTGAATTTACCAACGGACAATCTGACAACACTGTGAATTTACCAATCTGACAACGTTCTGAATTTACCAATCTGACAACGCTCTGAATTTACCAATCTGACAACGCTGTGAATTTACCAATCTGACAACGCTGTGAATTTACCAATCTGACAACACTGTGAATTTACCAATCTGACAACGCTCTGAATTTACCAACGGACAATCTGACAACACTGTGAATTTACCAATCTGACAACGCTCTGAATTTACCAATCTGACAACGCTGTGAATTTACCAATCTGACAACGCTGTGAATTTACCAATCTGACAACGCTGTGAATTTACCAATCTGACAACACTGTGAATTTACCAATCTGACAACACTCTGAATTTACCAATCTGACAACGCTCTGAATTTACCAATCTGACAACGCTGTGAATTTACCAATCTGACAACACTCTGAATTTACCAATCTGACAACACTGTGAATTTACCAATCTGACAACGCTGTGAATTTACAAGCGCACTCTGGCACTCCAGATTGAATTTACAAACACACCCAAAGTTGTAAAATGTTCAATCTGCTAGTAATTTGTTATGCTAACAAACTAGCAAAAGGTTGAAAAATCTGCAAGAGCATCAACTTCCTGTAGACAGGAATTTACCAACGGACAATCACGCAAGTCCCCACAACACTCAACTGGAAGGACATTTATAGTATACTAAAAAGAACTAATAGTATACTGTATGTAGTATATACTGATAAAGTATGTTTAGGATACAGTATGTTAGTAAGGGTATTCAACACTGAAACACAGCTTAGGTCTGAGAGGTCCACTAATAATCAGAATAAGGGTCTAAATGTTTGCAAACTAGAGATTTAAACGATGATCGAGGATCCAAACTAGAGATTTAAACAATAATGGAGGATCAGAGATTTAAACGATGATGGAGGATCAGAGATTTAAACGATGATGGAGGATCAGAGATTTAAACGATGATGGAGGATTCAAACTAGAGATTTAAACAATAATGGGGTGTTTGGATGGGGTGGGGGGGTGCTTGGCTCTGTTTGGGTCAGAACATTTATCACAACCTTGGCAAGAGACAAATAGATGAGACAGGACTCACAGGAGGCCAAGGAGCAGTCGGAGCGTGTGAATGAAACTGGCTGCTAAATTGAGCTGGCAATGTGTGGGTCTAACTTATGGACGCCTTTTAACAGACAGCTATTACTTTGGAAGTTTAGACGACAGAGTGGCAGGTTTTATTGATGTGGAAACTGATTGACAGAAGGTCACAGACCTGTCTACGGATGATTGCTTGTGTGTGTCTGTCGTGTGTGTGAGTCAGCAGTGTCTGTGGTGTGTGTGTGTGTGTTTGTGTGCGTGCCTCTGTAGTGTATGCCGTGAATGTGTGTTTCCTACCTGTCTGTCATTTCACTACCTGTCTGTCATATCACTAGCTGTCTGTCATATCCTGATGTATTGTGTTCTCTCTATCTCCTCCAGTGTCTGGCAGTGTGGGAGTCCTCCCTTCTCTCCTCCAGTGTCTGGCAGTGTGGGAGTCCTCCCTTCTCTCCTAAACTGTCTGGCAGTGTGGGAGTCCTCCCTTCTCTCCTCCACTGTCTGGCAGTGTGGGAGTCCTCCCTTCTCTCCTCCAGTGTCTGGCAGTGTGGGAGTCCTCCCTTCTCTCCTAAAATATCTGGCAGTGTGGGAGTCATCCCTTCTCTCCTAAAATATCTGGCAGTGTGGGAGTCATCCCTTCTCTCCTCCAGTGTCTGGCAGTGTGGGAGTGCTCACTTCTCTCCTCTACTGTCTGGCAGTGTGGGAGTTCTCACTTCTCTCCTCCACTGTCTGGCAGTATGGGAGTCCTCCCTTCTCTCCTCCAGTGTCTGGCAGTATGGGAGTTCTCACTTCTCTCCTCCACTGTCTGGCAGTGTGGGAGTTCTCACTTCTCTCCTAAACTGTCTGGCAGTGTGGGAGTCCTCCCTTCTCTCCTCCAGTGTCTGGCAGTATGGGAGTTCTCACTTCTCTCCTCCACTGTCTGGCAGTGTGGGAGTTCTCACTTCTCTCGTAAACTGTCTGGCAGTGTGGGAGTCCTCCCTTCTCTCCTCCACTGTCTGGCAGTGTGGGAGTCCTCCCTTCTCTCCTCCAGTGTCTGGCAGTGTGGGAGTTCTCCTCCCAGAGAACGGACACTTCTCTCCCCTCCACTGTCTGGCAGTGTCAAAGGAGAGGAATCCTCCCTTCTCTCCATTAATGAATTGTAAGTTCAGAGAACGGACAGTCTTAAAAGCCAGAAGAGCGAAAGATACAATGCCACCTTTCCTTATAAACCCCATTTTCCAAACAATGCACCTCTTCCCTATCCCAGTCAACCCCCACCCTACCCAGGGACCTTCATTGTTACTAACTCCTGACTACATTATATACAATTGGGAATGAGAGCACAGCAGTCAGACCAGGTTATAAACTTTTAAATAGGGCATTTTCCAAGCGTTCCATTTCATAAGACACCTTCCAACGCAACACAGAGGACCCCTGGATTTTAACCCTCATCATTCCGCGGCAGGTAACTGAAAGGCCGCTAGTTCAAATCTCCGAGCCGACAAGGTTCATCCGTCTGTGCCCTTGAACAAGGCACTTAAACCTAATAGCTCCAGGGTTACATGGTGTTTCAGGACAGACATACATTTTGTGAAATATGTTTTGTCGTGACATTAATTCATCTGCTGACTGTTATTTTTCTAATCAACTACACCATGTTTAATTATTACCCGATTAAATTAATCACGCAACAATTAACTCATTAGGATTTGGGGCACAACAAGAGTGGTTCTTTAAAGACTTGCCAACTCCCGAATTAAACTCGAAAAGGTTTTTACCTATTTCATCCATAAAGCACTCAATTTATTATCACATTTGAATTCTCCATCATCGTTAATTAAATCTCTAGTTTGAATCATATCATCATTCTGAACAACCTCCTTGCATCTGCAAAAAATCCCAGCCTTACTTATGATTCAGTACTACAGAAATTGGTTGAATTATTTATTTACTAACTATCTAAATGGTAACAGAGAATAAAATACACACTTAATACATGGTCCTTTGTAGCTCAGTTGGTAGAGCATGGCGCTTTTAG
Organism: Oncorhynchus gorbuscha; assembly: GCF_021184085.1. Taxonomy (NCBI): domain Eukaryota; kingdom Metazoa; phylum Chordata; class Actinopteri; order Salmoniformes; family Salmonidae; genus Oncorhynchus; species Oncorhynchus gorbuscha. Next base: position 6,371,395 of record NC_060179.1, on the reverse strand, counting down.
CGCCAGGGTAGTGTGTTCGATTCCCGGGACCACCCATACGTAGAATGTATGCACACATGACTGTAAGTCGCTTTGGATAAAAGCGTCTGCTAAATGCCATATATTATTATATTATATTATTATTATATATATTATTACATTAAAGCAGATCCCGAGGGGACTGGCATAATATGGCGGCTTGTTACAAAGGAGATGGAAAGGGGGGAGAGAGAGATACAGAGACTCTTAATGTTGGTACATTTTAGAAACTACTCTCGCAGTAATCATATACTTTTGCAAACGAACCGCCCCCCCGTTATATAAATATATTCATGAATATATTTACGTGTAAATCCTTCGTTCGCCGGGTATCTCTGTCGGGTATCTTCTTGGAAAAGGGTGGGGACTCCTTTTGGACAATCAGAGCATTACAAGAGTAATTTACCCATAAAGACATTCATGATTTCTTACTCCAATCGGGCGGCGGTTCGGTGACGTGTCATGTAACATAATCATTTACTGTGCTTTCGCTGTAAAGCCTTTTTGAAATCGGACACGATGGGTAGATTAACTTCTTGCGGCGACCCATCCCGGATCCGGGATCGTGACTACGGCTCAAGCTCATTACCATAACGCAAAATGCAAAAATAATATTCTTAGAAATATTTAACCTCCACACATTAACAAGTCCAATAGCTCAAATGAAAGATAAACACCTTGTTCATCTACCCAGCAAGTCAGATTTATTGCTGGGTAGAAAACATAGCACATATTTATATTAGACCACCACCGAAACAAAAGACGAGAGGCAGCCATTTTGTCCCAGAAAATATAAAATTATAAAAGCAGGATTAAAAAATAAATCATTCACTAACCTTTTGAAAATCTTCATCAGATATTAGATGACAGTAATAGTACATGTTACACAATACATTTTTTTTTCAATAATATGCCATTTATATCCATAAATCTCTGTTTACAATGACGACATTTCAAAAAATGCCACTCAATTGTCAGGAGAAATGATGATAGCTCTGACAGATAACGTCAGATAACAAGCAATAAACATGACTAAATATACATGTTCTACACATATTTACAAAGATACACTTCTTCTTAATGCAACCGCTGTGTTACATTTATTTTTAACGTTACAGAATTCGTTCACTGGCTATACAATGAGACGGCGCTCAGATATTAGCAGTATGTCTTCTCTACGTTTGGAGTCCACAGAAACACAAAATAACCACATAAATATTCCCTTACCTTTGATGTTCTTTGATCAGAAGACGTAGAAGGAGTCATACTTACCCAATACATCGTTTGGTTTCACGTTGTGTGTCTCTTTATTAGCATATGCTAACAGCTTCAGCTGAAATGCACCCAAAATGACTTCTGGTCCCGCACTCTTGCGCATCAAAACTTCAAATTTACATATTATATGTCGACTAAACTGGTCAAACTATGTGCAGAATCGAGCTTTATGATGTTTTTGACATGTAAAACAATGATCAGCGCGAACAGACAAACCGCCTTCAATTGGTGTTTCTTGGAAAAGAGTGTGCCCCAAATCGGCCGTGCGCAATAGAGTGCATGTATTTGAGAGTGACCCTAACATTTACGCCCGCCAATCGACGAGGGCTCGCGAGATTCTCACAATGAACGCGCCATTTGAAACCGATCTGGGAACATACTGTTCCCAGATCGGTAGCTGCCTGGGAAGGGTGGGGGCGATGACGTCAAAGTTGACCCAACTTGTCTCTTGAAAACTACCACTACCTACCTGCCCCACTACCTGCTTGACTGCCTGCCTCACTACCTGCCTGCCCCACTACCTATCTGAATAACTGGGAGAAAGGCTGCCCTGAGAGTTCTGCTTTACATACAGACATCATTTAAACGGTTTTAGAAACTTTAGAGTGTTTTCTATTCAATAATAATTATTATATGCATATATTAGCAATTTTGGGAAAAAATATTTTCAGTTTACTATGGGCACGCACTTCCTCCAAAGGGGGAAGTATTGAGGCCTAGTCTTAAGAGGTTAAAAAGATGTTTATCTTTCATTTGCTGTATTGGACTTTTTAATGTGTGAAAGTTACATATTTAAAAATATATATTTTTGAACTTCGCGCTCTGCCTTCTCAGCGGAACACCTGTGCTAGAAAGGTTAACAGAAACATTACATTACATTACATTTAAGTCATTTAGCAGACGCTCTTATCCAGAGCGACTTACAAATTGGTGCATTCACCTTATGACATCCAGTGGAAACAACGTAAAGGATGAACACTTCAAACATGTAGTGTGTATACTTTCCAAGGTACAGTATTTACTCTAAAGCATTGTTAATGACATCACAAAATAACAAAGAACATGATATTAGTTTTCTATAGCTCGCCTCTAACCATTCCCCACGTTCTCTGTTAGAAATATTGTTCCAGTAGTCACTTTAGAACGTGTTAAAGTTTCAGTGGGAAAAGTCTCTATCTGATAAAGCACATTCCTTTGTGAATATGGATAGGGAGATCCCATATCTCCTCTCCTTTGACTTCCAACAGGGCGTGAGGTGTAAACATGGCATTTATTTTGTTTTTCTTTGTGGGTCTGGGGATTGATCTTCACGCTGTACGTGTGTGTAAGAACTGACAGTACTGTGGAGTAAAGCTGCATGTTCTCTGCCAAACTAGGTTACGCACTCTAAAGGCCTAATCACATTAAACATTAAACCCTCTTCAAATAACACAGTGTCCTGAAATGAGGCCCTCATCAGCACTTTGTTGAATGTAGAATGAGCAGCGAGAGGAAAGAAAGACACATTATGCTTGTTAACCAACACCTGAGTTATAACCGAGAGATGCATCCCAAGTGGCATCCTATTCCCTATACAATGCACTACTTTTGTCCAGGGTCCATAGGGCTCTGGTCAAAAGTAGGGCACTACATAGGGAATAGGCTTCCATTTGGGATGCTACCCCAGAACTGGCTCCGCAGGTTCAGTGTTCTGAAGCGTCCAGTTGGAATATCAGATTAGATTGCGTGTGTTGTAGTTCAACGTTAAACTGTGGACCATGTTTGGATGTTTCTCACCGACTCCTCTACCACTTCCATAGGTCCCATCCCGTTTCATTTTGGTCATGTCATTCTGACTAACTAATGGTATACCCTTGAGGCGTGAGGAGGAAAATATAGTATTTACCACCTCCTCGACAGACAACCTGTGTCTGAAATGGAACACTATTCCCTATTCCCAGACCCATAGGGATCTGGTCTAAAGTAGTGCACTATACAGGGAATAGGTTGTCATTTAGGGCGCATCCAACCTGCTTTCTCTGTAGTGAACAGCAGCCCCTGCTACAATGTGGTTATGAATATTCCACTAGCTCAGATCAACGTCCATGTGAGGTGAGGTGTGGTGGGGTGAGGTGGGGTGGGGTGAGGTGAGGTGGGGTGAGGTGAGCAACCAGCCAAGCATGGCAGTATGGCAGGGCTTTTCAAGACTCCTGCCTGCCTGCCCCACAGCCTGTCTGCCTGGCCCCCTACCTACCTGCCCCACTACCTGCTTGACTGCCTGCCTCACTACCTGGCCCACTTCCTGGCCCCCTACCTGCCTGCCCCACTACCTGCCAGCCTGCACCACTATCTGCACCACTATCTGGCTACCCTACTACCTGCACCACTATCTGCCCCACTACCTTCCTCAATACCTGCCTGCCCCACTACCTGCCTGCCCCACTACCTACCTGCCCCACTGCCTGGCCCCCTACCTACCTGCCCCACTACCTGCTTGACTGCCTGCCTCACTACCTGGCCCACTTCCTGGCCCCCTACCTGCCTGCCCCACTACCTGCCAGCCTGCACCACTATCTGCACCACTATCTGGCTACCCTACCTGCACCACTATCTGCCCCACTACCTTCCTCAATACCTGCCTGCCCCACTACCTGCCTGCCCCACTACCTACCTGCCCCACTGCCTGGCCCCCTACCTACCTGCCCCACTACCTGCTTGACTGCATGCCTCACCACCTGCCTGCCCCACTACCTATCTGAATAACTGCCCCAATACCTGCCTGACTGCCTGCCTGCCCCACTACCTGCGTGACCCACTACCTGCCTGCCCCACTACCTGCCAGCCTGCACCACTATCTGCACCACTATCTGCCTATCCTACTACCTGCACCACTATCTGCCCCACTTACTGCCCCACTACCTGCCTCAATACCTGCCTGCCCCACCTGCCTGCCCCACTACCTGCCTGCCCCACTACCTGCCTGCCCCACTACCTCCCTCCCTGTCCCACGACCTACCTGCCTCCGTACCTGTCCCACTACCTGCCTCCCTCCCTGTCCCACTACCTGCATCCTTGCCTACCTGCCTCTTTGCCGACTTGCTTCCCTGACTGCCTGCCTGCCTTCCCCCCAGGTTTTCCAGAAACAATTCATTGGACTGAGGGTTTTTCAAGGTGATAATGTTGAAATAACAAAACTTAATATTTTTGACATCACCTCCAATGTCACCATCTGTGTTTACCAACACAATCCCCGGAACGTTCCAATGTGCAGACAGCTGGACAGTGTCATTACAGAGAGAGGGAGAGAGAGATAGGCTCTGGCAGAGCACAGTCTGGAGAGGGTAAAGGTAGCTTATAGTTTCTCATTATTTACTTGTCTATTTTCTTATTTGAATGGGATTCTTGTAATATGTCAAAATGTGCCTGTATACATGACAAAGCAATGAAACATTTGTGTGCTTATACTTCAGTATACAAACATGGATAAAGATAGCCATTTTGTATTGTCATCAGCATATTCAATCCAAGGTCAGTGTAGAGAGTTGGTCCATAAAAACACAAGGCCCATACTCTCTTTCTATTGTAATGTGATCTAACGAACTGGGCCCACTAGAACCATGATGAACTACTACCGTAATTCCACAGTCACTCTGATGGTCTTCAATGTGTTTCCATTCGGCATTGGGCTGCGTCCCAATCGGAACCCTAATGTCCCGTACGGGAGGAGGATCTGGGTGTCCCGAGGGGGATGAAGGTGTTGTCGTGCCCTCTTCACGACTGTCTCGGTGTGTTTGGACCACGATAGTTTGTTGGTGATGTGGACACCAAGGAACTTGAAGCTCTCGACCCGCTCCACTTCAGCCCCTGTCGATGTTAATGGGGGCCTGTTCGACCCTCCTTTTCCTTCTAGTCCACGATCAGCTCCTTTGTCTTGCTCACATAGAGAGGTTGTTGTCCTGGCAGTCACTTGTGTCGCTCTGATGTTCTCCAATGTGTTTCTATTAGACATTGGTTGCGACCCAAACGGAACCGTATTTCACTAGTGGGAGGAGCCCACTGAGTCTGGGTAAACCTGCCCTCTACAGTCTGTTAGTATCACACACTGTGGGTTATTTAGTAACGAACAACCCCAACAGAAAACTATTGTCTATTTACAGTTAATTAACAGCTTGTTGCTGTTTATAACTAACTCTCTTATAATGGCAGTCGGCATTGTTACCAGAGGAACTGTTACCAACACAACACAACTGTTACCCACACAACTGTTACCCACACAACTGTTACCCACACAACTGTTACCCACACAACTGTTACCCACACAACTGTTACCCACACAACTGTTACCCACACAACTGTTACCCACACAACTGTTACCCACACAACGGTAGTGATGGCCTTGGCGAGGACAATGGAGAACGTGTTTATGCGTAGAGAATAGCCAATGTCCGTCAGTACCTGAACATTCTATTCATCTATTGGACATTTCAATTCCTACCACATGTTGACCTGTTAACCTGTTAACCTGTTGTGGAGCTAGATTTTTTTCATTTTACCTTTATTTAACCAGGCAAGTCAGTTAAGAACACATTCTTATTTTCAATGACGGCCTGGGAACAGTGGGTTAACTGCCTGTTCAGGGGCAGAACGACAGATTTGATTGTCAGTAACCTTCCTGTTACTAGTCCAACGCTCTAACCACTAGGGCTGCCACCTTTCTAACCACTAGAACCTCTACACTAACCACTAACCTTCCTCTAACTACTAGTTACTCTAACCACTAGTCCACCTCTACCACTAGGCTCTAACCTAACCACTAGGCTACGCTGCCGCCCCAATAAGATAATATGAGGAATCGGTCATGTACTAATCCAGATGAATAATAAGTGTGAGAGTGTTCTCTTCAATTCTTGTGGTGTTTCCTGATAGACTGTTTCCATAGTGACGTCTTGATTTACAACAGCATGATCTTGTGTGACGCTGTACGCTGTTCTTTTAAAATGTTCCCATAGGGACTACTGACTGTTGGTCATTTTCATTTGACACAAGTGAATACCAACTGCTGTGGCGGTTTTAAACCTGATCGACAGGGATAATATTCTCTGAATGTGACGCCTAATCTTCCTCCCTATCCCTCGTCTCAGGAAATATGAAAAGAGAGGAATTAATTATCTGTCCATATTACTTGGGAGGGAGCTAGATAATGGACCCAGCTGTATGTACCAGATCTCACAGCCGAACAAACCTCAGAATCATGATTCCTCCTCTCATTCAGCCTCACAGCCGAACAAACCTCAGAATCATGATTCCTCCTCTCATTCAGCCTCACAGCCAAACAAGCACAACTCAGAATCATGATTCCTCCTCTCATTCAGCCTTACAACCTAACACAACTCAGAATCATGATTCCTCCTCTCATTCAGCCTCACAGCCGAACAAACCTCAGAATCATGATTCCTCCTCTCATTCAGCCTTACAACCGAACACAACTCAGAATCATGATTCCTCCTCTCATTCAGCCTTACAACCGAACACAACTCAGAATTGATTGCTCCTCTGTTTCATTCAGATTCACAGCCTAGCAAACATCAGAGTCACTATTCCTACCTTTGCCTTTCGCACCTGAACACAGAGTAATATAATGACTGGGAGCTGAACGAGGCAAAGCTTCATCACACCAGGATAAAGGGAAAACATCACTGGCTCATGAAGGTAGTCAACAGATGCAGTGGGAGTGTGTGTTTTCATTTTTTAATTTCACTTTGTGTATTATCTATTTCACTTGCTTTGGCAATATACACGTGTGTGTGTGTGTGTGTGTGTGTGTGTGTGTGTGTGTGTGTGTGTGTGTGTGTGTGTGTGTGTGTGTGTGTGTGTGTGTGTGTGTGTGTGTGTGTGTGTGTGTGTGTGTGTGTGTGTGAGAGATAATCTTTTTAAATCAAATCAAATCAAATGTATTTATATAGCCCTTCGTACATCAGCTGATATGTCAACGTGCTGTACAGAAACCCAGCCTAAAACCCCAAACAGCAAGCGATGCAGGTGACTTTAAAGAGTGTAGACTTTAAAGAACCCATTGCCATTTGGGGTCCGTTCACCAACCAAGAATTCACAAGATGGGACAAACACCAAATTCAGACTCTGCACGCAGAACGAAGAACACCAAATAATGCATGCAGAGCAGAATCGATTCCTGCTAATTATCCAAATCGAGAAAAGAGCCTTTATTACATTATACATCCACCTAAAAGGAAATAATTCCCAAACCTTCTGTCTCTTGCGCCGAATACAACAGGTGTTGACCTTACAGGGAAATGCTTACTTACAGGCTCTAACCAACAGTGCAAAAAAAGGTATTAGGTGAACAATAGGTAAGTAAAGAAATAAAACAACAGTAAAAAGACAGGCTATATACAGTAGTGAGGCTATAAAAGTAGCGAGGCTATATACAGACACTGGTTAGTCAGGCTGATTGAGGTAGTATGTACATGTCGGTATGGTTAAAGTGACTATGCATATATGATGAACAGAGAGTAGCAGTAGTTTAAAAGAGGGGTTGGTGGGTGGCGGGACACAATGCAGATAGCCCCGGTTAGCCGATGTGCAGGAGCACTGGTTGGTCGGGCCATTTGAGGTAGTATTTATATGAATGTATAGTTAAAGTGACTATGCATATAAGATAAACAGAGAGTAGCAGCAGCGTAGAAAGAGGGGTTGATGGGGTCACACAATGCAAATAGTCCAGGTAGCCATTTGATTACCTGTTCAGGAGTCTGATGGCTTGGAGGTAAAAACTGTTGAGAAGCCTTTTTGTCCTAGACTTTGCACTCCGGTACCACTTGCCATGCGGTAGTAGAGAGAACAGTTTATGACTGGAGTGGCTGGGGTCTTTGACAATTATTAGGGCCTTCTTCTGACACCGACTGGTGTAGAGGTCCTGGATGGCAGGCAGCTTAGCCCTAGTGATGTACCGGGCCGTACGCACTACCCTCTGTAGTGCCAGCAGTGATGCAACCAGTCAGGATGCTCTCGATGTTGCAGCTGTAGAACCTTTTGTTTGTCTCAGGACCCATGCCAAATCTTTTTAGTTTCCTGAGTGGGAATAGGCTTTGTCGTGCCTTCTTCACAACTGTCTTGGTGTGTTTGGACCATTCTAGTTTGTTGTTGATGTGGACACCAAGGAACTTGAAGCTCTCAACCTGCTCCACTACAGCACTGTCGATGAGAATGGGGGCGTGCTCAGTCCTCCTTTTCCTGTAGTCCACAATCATCTCCTTAGTCTTGGTTACGTTGAGGGATTGGTTGTTATTCTGGCACCACCCGGCATGGACTCTGACCTCCTCCCTATAGGCTGTCTCGTCGTTGTCGGTGATCAGGTCTACCACTGTTGTGTCGTCTGCAAACTTAATGGTGGTGTTGGAGTCATGCCTGGCCATGCAGTCGTGGGTGAACAGGGAGTACAGGAGGGGGCTGAGCACACACCCCTGGGGGGCTCCAGTGTTGAGGATCAGCGTAGCAGATCTTCTATAATGGTGTTGATGTGAGCCATTACCAACCTTTCAAAGCACTTCATGGCTACGGACGTGAGTGCTACAGGTCTGTAGTCATTTAGGCAGGTTGTCTTTGTGTTCTTGGGCACAGGGACTATGGTGGTCTGCTTGAAACATGTTGATATTACAGACTCAATCAGGGACATGTTGAACATGTCAGTGAAGACACCTGCCAGTTGGTCAGCACATGCCCGGAGCACACGTCCTAGTAATCCATCTTGCCCCCGCAGCCTTGTGTATGTTGACCTGTTTACAGGTCTTACTCACGATCACACAGTCGTCCGGAACAGCTGCTCTCATGCATGCCTCAGTGTTGCTTGCCTCGAAGCGAGCATAGAAGTGATTTAGCTCATCTGGTAGGCTCGTGTCACTGGGCAGCTCGCGGCTGTGCTTCCCTTTGTAGTTTGTAATTGTTTGCAAGCCCTGCCACATAAGATGAGTGTCGGAGCTGGTGTAGTATGATTCAATCTTAGCCCTATATTTACGCTTTGCCTGTTTGATGGTTTGTTGCAGGTCAAACCGGGATTTCTTGTAAGCTTCCGGGTTAGAGTCCCACACCTTGAAAGCTGCAGCTTTACCCTTTAGCTCAGTTCCAATGTTGCCTGTAATTCATGGCTTCTGGTTGGGGTATGTACGTACAGTCACTGTGGGGATGACATCCTCGATGCACTTATTGATAAAGCCAGTGACTGATGTGGTGTACTCCTCAATGCCATCGGAAGAATCCCGGAACATGTTCCAGTCTGTAGCAAAACAGTCCTGTAGTTTAGGATCTGCTTCATCTGACCACTTGTTTTTATTGATCTAGTCACTGGAGCTTCCTGCTTTAATTTGTGCTTGTAAGCAGTAATCAGGAGGATAGAGTTGTGGTCAGATTTACCAAATGGAGGGTGAGCTTTGTCCGCATCTCTGTGTGTAGAGTACAGGTGATCTCAAAAAAATCCCTCTGGTTGCACATTTAACATGTTGATAGAAATTTGGTAGAACTGATTTAAGTTTCCCTGCATTAAAGTCTCCGGCCACTAGAAGCGCCGCCTCTGGGTGAGTGGTTTCCTGTTTGCTAATTTCCTTATACAGCTGGCTGAGTGTGGCCTTAGTGCCAGCATCTGTCTGTGTTGGTAAATACAGCCACGAAAAGTATAGTTGAAAACTCTCTAGGCAATATAGTCTACTTCAAGCAAAAGAAATCTAGAGACCTTAGATTTCGTGCACCAGCTGTTGTTTACAAATATGCACAGACTGCACCCCCTCGTCTTACCGGAGTGTGCTGTTCATCCTGCCGATGCAGCCTATATCCCGCAAGCTGAATATCCATGTCATCATTCAGCCACGATTCCGTGAAACATAGGATATTACAGTTTTGATGTCCCGTTGGTAGGATATTCGTGATCGTACCTCATCTAATTTATTGTCCAATGATTGCACATTGGTGAGTAGTATTGACGGTATCGGCAGCTTTCCCACTCGCCTTCTGCAGGTTCTGACGAGGCATCTGGCTCTTTGTCCTCTGTACCTGCGTCGCTTCATCTTGCAAATAACGGGGATGCTGGCCGTGTCGGGTGTTTGGAGAATGTCTTGTGTGTCTTGCTTGTTGAAGAAAACATCTTTGTCTAATCCGAGGTGAGTGATCACTGTCCTGATATCCAGAAGCTCTCTTTTGAACAAAATAAGTTACAAATAATGCGAAAAAACCCCACATAATAGCACAATTAGTTGGGCGCCCGTAAAACTGCTGCCATTTTAGAATAGAGAGATGAACCCGGAGAAGAGTCCCCTAAGCAAGCTGGTCCTGGAGCTCTGTTCACAACTACAAACTGACCCCACAGAGCCCCAGGACAGCAACACAATTAGACCCAACCAAATCATGAGAAAACAAAAAGATAATTACTTGACACATTGTAAAGAATTAACAAAAAAACAGAGCAAACTAGAATGCTATTTGGCCCTAAGCAGAGAGTACACAGTGGCAGAATACCTGGCCTCAGAAAGCCATCGATCAGTGTTTGGGACCTGTGTGAACACAATACTGACATTTATATTCAGGCCCAGTAATTCATCAGGAATGAAACAGGACCAGGCTGTATTTAATCATGACTGCAACAGGACTGGGGTGACTCAGCCATTCAAATCTCTTTCGCTCTCTAATGGAATCCGGTCATTGCTTTTCTACATACGGTTTTGGGCAAAGCATGAATAGCAATAATTAGGGAACATGTTTTAGATGATTTTGAGCATTAATATGGAGTTGGTCCCCCTTCCCCTTCTGGGAAGGCTTTCCACTAGATGTTGGAACATTGCTGCTATAACAGCCTCCACTCTTCTGGGAAGGCTTTCCACTAGATGTGGGAACATTGCTGCTATAACAGCCTCCACTCTTCTGGGAAGGCTTCCCTCTAGATGTTGGAACATTACAGCGGGACTTGCTTCCATTCAGCCACAAGCATTAGTGAGGTCGGACACTGATGTTGGGCGATTAGGCCTGGCTCGAAGTGAGCGGTCCAACTAATCTCAAAGGTGTTTGAGGGGGTTGAGGTTAGTGCACTGTGCAGACCAGTTAAGTTCTTCCACTCCGATCTCGACAAACCTTACCCAAACTGTTGCCACAAAGTTGGAAGCACAGAATCATCGAGAATGTCATTGTGTGTCGAGCGTAAATTTTTTCCTTCACTGGAATTAAGAGGCCTAGCTCAAACCATGAAAAACGTCCCCAGACCATCATTCCTCTTCTGGAATTTACACTGTGCATTCGGGCAGGTAGCGTTCTCCTGTCATCCACCAAACCCAGATTCGTCTGTCGGACTGCCAGATGGTGAAGCGTTGTTCATCACTCCAGAAAACACGTTTCCACTGCTCCAGAGTCTTAGGCCTCACTCCCCCCTATCTGGGATATATCTACTGCAGCCCTCATCCTCCACATACACCACCCGTTCTGCCAGTCACATTCTGGTAAAGGTCCCCAAAGCACACACATCGCTGGGTCGCTCCTCTTTTCAGTTCACTGCAGCTAGCGACTGGAACGAGCTGCAACAAACAATCAAACTGGACAGTTTTATCTCAATCTATTCATTCAAAGATTCAATCATGGACACTCTTACTGCCAGTTGTTGCTGCGTTGCGTGGTGTATTGTTGTCTCTACTTTCTCTCCTCCAAACCAACCCCTACTAGGAGAGATTAAAGGGGTCCAAACCAACCCCTACTAGGACAGATTAAAGGGGTCCAAACCAACCCCTACGAGGAGAGATTAAAGAGGTACGAACCAACCCCTACTAGGATGGATTAAAGAGGTTCGAACCAGCCCCTGGGAGAGATTAAAGAGGTACGAACCAACCCCTACTAGTACAGATTAAAGAGGTACGAACTAACCCCTACTAGTACAGATTAAAGAGGTTCGAACCAACCCCTGGGTGAGATTAAAGAGGTCCAAACCAGCCCCTGGGAGAGATTAAAGAGGTACGAACCAACCCCTACTAGGAGATATTAAACAGGTTCAAACCAACCCCTACTAGGACAGATTAAAGAGGTCCAAACCAACCCCTACTAGGACAGATTAAAGAGGTCCAAACCAACCCCTACTAGGACAGATTAAAGAGGTCCAAACCAACCCCTACTAGGACAGATTAAAGAGGTACGAACCAACCCCTACTAGGACAGATTAAAGAGGTCCAAACCAACCCCTACTAGGACAGATTAAAGAGGTACGAACCAACCCCTACTAGGACAGATTAAACAGGTCCAAACCAACCCCTACTAGGAGAGATTAAACAGGTTCAAACCAACCCCTACTAGGACAGATTAAAGAGGTCCAAACCAACCCCTACTAGGACAGATTAAAGAGGTCCAAACCAACCCCTACTAGGACAGATTAAAGAGGTACGAACCAACCCCTACTAGGACAGATTAAAGAGGTCCGAACCAACCCCTACTAGGACAGATTAAAGAGGTCCAAACCAACCCCTACTAGGACAGATTAAAGAGGTGCAAACCAACCCCTACTAGGACAGATTAAAGAGGTGCAAACCAACCCCTACTAGGAGAGATTAAACAGGCCGAAACCAACTGCTGGGAGAGGTTAAACAGGTCCAACTCCAATTGTGCTCAGATACATTTCCAAACGGCCTCAGACCATCCTCCTTCCCACAAGAACACAAACGTTGCTCAAAGCCAAAGATGCTCCTCAACACAATCTGAACAAACATTAAAGATGTTTATGTTTTCCTGACCATGTCCCATTGAGGCCCAGTCTCTTGCTGTGTTGTACTGACCAGGTCCCATTGAGGCCCGGCCTCTTGGTGTGTTGTACTGACCAGGTCCCATTGAGGCCCAGTCTCTTGGTGTGTTGTACTGACCAGGTCCCATTGGGGCCCAATCTCTTGGTGTGTTGTACTGACCAGGTCCCATTGAGGCCCAGCCTCTTGGTGTGTTGTACTGACCAGGTCCCATTGAGGCCCAGTCTCTTGGTGTGTTGTACTGACCAGGTCCCATTGAGGCCCAGCCTCTTGGTGTGTTGTACTGACCAGGTCCCATTGAGGCCCAGCCTCTTGGTGTGTTGTACTGACAAGGTCCCATTGAGGCCCAGCCTCTTGGTGTGTTGTACTGACCAGGTCCCATTGAGGCCCGGCCTCTTGGTGAGTTTTACTGACCAGGTCCCATTGAGGACCAGCCTCTTGGTGTGTTGTACTGGGCTCTTTAGAAACACACGGATCCATTTTGCACAATACATAATTCATTTCCATGGCAACATATATTTTGTATCAAACCACACATACGCTGTGAAAGTCTTTGGAGACGAATGTGCACATATGGCTGAACAGAGAGATTTGACTTAATTGACAGCATTGTATGGTGACATTAATAGTAAGCCTGAGACAGAATGTTTTCTGTTCCTGTGACATCTAATTCATCACATACCTTCTGTGGCTGGAACAAAATGATGAAACATTATCACATATTTTCGTCTGGTATGTTCCTTCCACTAAGCACTACTATAGTACTGTAAGTATTTCAGACAGACAGACGAAAACTAACAAAACAAGGTTGGAATGTTTAGGGAGAGAGAAAAACCTCAAGCGATTCAGAGTAGGAGTGCTGATCTAGGATCAGGTCCCCCTGTCCTTGTAGGCCGTCATTGTAAATAAGAATTTGTTCTTAACTGACTTGCCTGGTTAAATAAAGGTTAAATAAAAAGGAAATAGTCTTATTCACTGTGATCTAACAGGCAAAACTGATCATCGATACATTAGGTCTGCCGAACTCCACTAGTAAGTAAAAGTTGACAGAAGTCCTTCCACACAGGGGACAGACAGAGCAATGTACCAGAAGCTTAATAATAATCCAATAAGGGAAAACTTTCTGTCCCAAATGGCACACTATTCCGTTTATAGTGCACCACTTTTGCCCAGAGCCATATGGCACCCTATTCCCTAGATAGTGCACTACTTTTGACCAAAGCCCTATGGCACCCTATTCCTTATATAGTGCACTACTTTTGACCAAAGCCCTATGGCACCCTATTCCGTATATAGTGCACCACTTTTGCCCAGAGCCATATGGCACCCTATTCCCTACATAGTGCACTACTTTTGACCAAAGCCATATGGCACCCTATTCCCTACATAGTGCACTACTTTTGACCAAAGCACTAGAATTTGATACAACAACTCCAGTAATGCTGTGTTCTACATTATGTCCCTCCACTCTGGTGACTCTCAGTTAGCAGTGACTCTCTGCTACTTAACTAACCATTACTAATGGCTCTCCGTCTACTTAACTAACCATTATTAATGTCTCTCTGCTACTTAACTAACCATTACTAATGGCTCTCCGTCTACTTAACTAACCATTACTAATGGCTCTCCGTCTACTTAACTAACCATTACTAATGGCTCTTCGTCTACTTAACTAACCGTTATTAATGTCTCTCTGCTACTTAACTAACCATTACTAATGGCTCTCCGTCTACTTAACTAACCGTTATTAAAACCTTTTAGGGGGCAGTATTTTCATTTTTGGAAAAATAACGTTCCCATAGTAAACGGGATATTTTGTCAAGACAAGATGCTAGAATATGCATATAATTGACAGCTTAGGATAGAAAACACTCTAAAGTTTCCAAAACTGTTAAAATATTGTCTGTGAGTATAACAAAACTGATATTGAACTGGTCACCTGATGGCTCTCAGAGTGATTCTCTCGTAAAATACAGAGGTAGCCATTATTCCAATCAGTCCTACTGAAAAACCAATTGTCCCGGTGGATATATTATCGAATAGATATTTGAAAAATACCCTTGAGGATTGATTATAAACAACGTTTTCCATGTTTCTGTCGATATTATGGAGCTAATTTGCAATATTTTTCTCCGGGCGATTCCTCAGCCAAATGTGAGGAACAAACGTAGCTATTTCGTGAAGGGAGCTATTTGGCCTACAAAAATAATATTTTGGGAAAAAAGGAACATTGGCTATCTAACTGGGAGTCTCGTGACTGAAAACATCCGAAGCTCATCAAAGGTAAATGATTTAATTTGATTGCTTTTCTGATTTCCGTGACCATGTTACCTGCTGCTAGCTGGACAAAAAGCTATGCTAGGCTATCAATAAACTTACACAAATGCTTTTCTAGCTTTGGCTGTAAATAATATTTTTAAAGTCTGAGATGACAGGGTGATTAACAAAAGGCTAAGCTGTGTCTCAACTCAATATATTTAACTTGTGAATTTCATGAATAGGAATATTTTCTAGGAATATTTATGTCCGTTGCGTTATGCTAATTAGTGTGAGTCGATGATTACGCTCCCTCGTACGGGATGGGGAGTCATTAGAGGTTAACCTCTAGCGTCGAGCAATCCCTTATCCGGGAGCGTAATCATAGCCTCAAGCTCATTAGCATAACGCAACGTTAACTATTCATGAAAATCGCAAATGAAATGAAATAAATATATTGGCTCACAACCTTAGCCTTTTGTTAACAACACTGTCATCTCAGATTGTCAAAATATGCTTTTCAACCATAGCTACACAAGCATTTGTGTAAGAGTATTGATAGCTAGCATAGCATTAAGCCTAGCATTCAGCAGGCAACATTTTCACAAAAACAAGAAAAGCATTCAAATAAAATAATTTACCTTTGAAGAACTTCGGATGTTTTCAATGAGGAGACTCTCAGATAGATAGCAAATGTTCTGTTTTTCCAAAAATATTATTTGTGTAGGAGAAATCGCTCCGTTTTGTTCATCATGTTTGGCTAACTCCATAATATCGACAGAAACATAGCAAACGTTGTTTAGAATCAATCCTCAAGGTGTTTTTCACATATCTATTCGATGATAAGTCATTCGTGGCAGTTGGGTTTCTCCTCTGAAGCAAATGGAAAAATGCATGCAGCTGGAGATTACGCAATAATTGCAACGGAGGACACCAAGCGAGCACCTGGTAAATGTAGTCTCTTATGGTCAATATTCCAATGATATGCCTACAAATACGTCACAATGCTGCAGACACCTTGGGGAAACGACAGAAAGTGTAGGCTCATTCCTTGCGCATTCACAGCCATATAAGGAGACATTGGAACACAGCGCCTTCAAAATCTGGGGCATAATATATATATAATAATATAATAATAATAATAATATATGCCATTTAGCAGATGCTTTTATCCAAAGCGACTTACAGTCATGTGTGCATACATTCTACGTATGGGTGATCCTGGGGATCGAACCCACTACCCTGGCGTTACAAGCGCCATGCTCTACCAACTGAGCTACAGAAGGACCTGTTTGAAATTTCATCTTGGTTTCGCCTGTAGCATCAGTTCTGGGGCACTCACAGATAATATCTTTGCAGTTTTGGAAACGTCAGAGTGTTTTCTTTCCAAAGCGGTCAATTATATGCATAATTGAGCATCTTTTTGTGACAAAATATCTTGTTTAAAACGGGAACGTTTTTTTATCCAAAAATTAAAAGAGCGCCCCCTATATCGAAGAAGTTAAAAGCTCTCCGCTACTTAACTAACCATTATTAATGTCTCTCCACTACTTAACTAACTATCCTAAATGGCTCTCTTCTGCTTAACTAACCATTAAAATGGCTCTCTGCTACTTAACTAACCATTAAACTGGCTCTCTGCTACTTAACTAACAGTTATAAATGGCTCTCTGCTACTTAACTAACAGTTATATATCGATCTCTGCTACTTAACTAACAGTTATATATGGCTCTCTGCTTCTTAACTAACAGTTATATATGGCTCTCTGCTACTTAACTAACAGTTATATATGGCTCTCTGCTACTTTGCTCCTTCTTTGTTTGTTTGTCTTTCATAGGACCGTAGGAGTCAGTCAAGGAACCAGCGGCACCAACAAGTCCTCTACAACAACAGACTGTGATGTCACCCTACTGCATATTGTCTACCTTATACAGTGGAGCTCAATCAATCTGTCTGACGTTTTAATGGTCTTTTTCAACACAATCATTCACAACAAACTAATAACAAGAAATTCAGTGTCCAGCGTAGGTTAGTGAGCATGGCAGCAACCAATTTAGATATTTTTTTATTGAAAGACCGTACATATAATTTTGCTTACAGTGTAAAAGGTCATGATCTGATTGATGTTAAAGTTAAAAAGAGAAAGGATATGAAATACAACTATGGTAAAATCACTGGATGGGAATACTATCAATAGCATCCACACAAAATGAATCACTAATGACAATGTGACAATGTGACTTCAAACCAGGAAGAAGACGAAAAAGAAGAATAAACTACAAATCCACCATTTAAAAAAGGATCATGAAAGATTGAAAAGTCTTGCCTATTGACCAAAACTTGTTTTAAGAGAGAAAAAAAGTATGAAATATGTAGTAGACTTTTATAATATAACATAAAAACAGGAAATATTAACACTATTCAAAAGTCAAGAGTATAAAAAAATCAGAAGATAGCCATGTGTAGCCTAGATGTATATTTAAGGATCCAACCCTTTTTTATTTATTTTTTTGCCTAAAATGACATGCCCAAATCTAACTGCCTGTAGCTCAGGACCTGAAGCAAGGATATGCATATTATTGATATCATTTGCAAGGAAACTCTTTGAATTTTTGTGGAAATGTGAAATGAATGTAGGAGAATAGAACACATTCGATCTGATTAAAGATCTTTTTTTTTTTCATCATCTTTGAAAAGCCAAAAAAAGGCCACAATCATTACATTTACATTTACATTTAAGTCATTTAGCAGACGCTCTTATCCAGAGCGACTTACAAATTGGTGCATTCACCTTATGACATCCATTATTCCAGTCCAGGCGCAATTTAGATTTTGGCCACTAGATGGCAGCAGTGAATGGGCACAGTTTTACACTGATCCAATGAACCATTGCATTTCTGTTCAAAATATTGTATCAAGTCTGCCCAAATGTGCCTAATTAGTTTATTGATACATGTTTATTGATACAAAACTGTGCCACTCTCCTCAAACAATAGCATGGTATTCTTTCACTGTAATAGCTACTGTAAATTGTACAGTGCAGTTTAAGCTTTCTGCCCATGTCAGGTATGTCTATGTCCTGGGAAATGTTGTTTTTACTTACAATGTCATGCTAATCACATTAGCACAAATTAGCTCAGCCGTTCCGCGGGGGGGGCACCGATCCTGTAGAGTGTATCATGGTATAGCTATCTCATGATAGAACATAGCCATGTGTTGCCTAGATGTTTAACATGGTATAGCTATCTCATGATAGAACATAGCCATGTGTTGCCTAGATGTTTAACAGGGTATAGCTATCTCATGATAGCAAAACAATCAAGTACTAATAGTCAATTGATAAAATAAACAACACGTGGACAGTAATTTTTGTGAACAAACACACAGTACACACAATACACACAGTACATACAGTACACACAGTACACACAATATACACAGTACATACAGTACATACAGTACACAACCATAAGAAAATAGACAGCAATGTTTGGCAAAAGGAAATTAAAGTATGTATACATTATATACAGCTATATTTTTTCATAATTTGAATATAATAACACTAAACAGTTAAGTCTTGCAACGCACACGTTAGCAGATTTGACTAATCCTGAATTTACATGTATATTTTTCAAGCAGCAGCAGTATGGGCGGCCATCTTGCCTGCGGTTTTTGACTCGAGTTTGATTTTAAAGTGCTGGTGTGTGTCGCTATGTCCTTTGTGACACTTAAGTGCATTAGTGAGCATTACAAAAATATCGTTTTCAAGGTGAAACATAACAGAGACATTGATAATTTGCTCTGTTCTTCTCTACTGATGGAAAAGACACAAAATGATAATTTAGAAGTGATGAATAAGAACCCATTTGACCAACGTTGTGGGAAAATGGATGAATCACCTCTCTGCTTCAGTAGGTATAGGCATCTGGGTCACAGCAGGTCATGTTGTGTAAAGAAGAGTTGAGTCAATTCAAGTTGATTCCAGTTGATTTTCTTCATTGGGGGATTTTAGTCCCAAAATAGATTAAATAAATGGAGAAACCCAGTAAGGCCTTTCCCATCATGCTTTTGAGGAGTTTTCCCTGACTGCTGTATAGGCCATGATACAGGAACTTAACAGACAATAACACTAACAGACCTAATACAGTAGCCATGCATAATGAGTTAGCGTTGCAACTTGACTATTCCATTTTGTTTTTTGATTGGACGGTGAAGAGCTATTTGTTTTTTGATTGGATGGTGAAGAGCTATTTCGATTTTTGATTGGATGGTGAAGTGCGTGGATGTCCAATGGGTTTGCCAACAGCCGATTCAGCGTCATGTGACCTCAGCGAAGGCGATGTGATTCTAAAAAAAAAGGAGAAAATATCAATATAACGACAAGTTACAGAAATAAAAAAGTTACTTTTGTTTTTTTTCTCTGAAGAAATAAAAAATATTTTTGAAATTAAGAAATGTAAATCATTACGAAGCTGAAAGACACCTGATCTAGATTATTGTTGGTTTATTCTAGTCTATTCTTAGCCCACGTTTCTTCCCAATGCCGACACTGGCAACAATATGGCCGTTTATTTCCTGGTTCTTTCATAAAAAATAAAAAAGTAACGCGTTGTGATAGATGATTCTTCTGTTGCTTGACGATAACTTCCTCCCTGCCTATGAGCAGGGAGGAAGTTATCGTCAATGAAGACCAAGGGCTGCCGTTCAGCATGCCTACGAGCAGGGAGGGTGTGAATAAGGGGGTGAATGGGGGTAAATGGGGGTGAATAGGGGATAAATGGGGGGTGAATGGGGAATAAATGGGGGGGTGAATGGGGAATAAATTAACAGGTGAGTTAATAGAGGAGGAATGGGGTGAATAGGGGATAAATGGGGGGGTGAATGGGGAATAAATGGGGGTGAATGGGGAATAAATTAACAGGGGAGTTAATAGAGGAGGAATGGGGTGAATAGGGGATAAATGGGGGTGAATGGGGAATAAATGGGGGGTGAATGGGGGTGAATAGAGGATACATGAGGGGGTGAATAAGGGGTGAATGGGGGTTAATATGGGAGAATGGGGGATGAATGGGAGGATTAATAGGGGTGAATGGGTGAGAATGAGGGGGTGAATAGAGGATACATGCGGGGGTAAATAAGGTGTGAATGGGGGTGAATAGGGTGGGTGAATGGGTGGGAATGCGGGGTTGAATAGGGGATACATGGGGGTGAATGGGGAGTTAATATGGGAGAATGGGGGGTGAATGGGAGGATGAATAGGGGTGAATGGGTGGGAATGAGGGGTGAATAGAGGATACATGGGGGGTGAATAAGGTGTGAATGGGGGGGGGTTAATAGGGGTGAATAGGGTGGGTGAATGGGCGTGTGCGGAGTGTACTCTAGCTATATGCTACCTTAATATTCTAGATCAACTGTCATTTAACCCCTCTCCGTGTCAGATGCAGGATTCATATGGCATTCAAAAAGCATTCTTAATCACTTTATACAGCAAAACTTATAATGAATAAGGTTTTAGGAATTCTTCATTAAACCCTGAAATGTTGTATTTGTTTCAAATATGACTGAAGACCGATGCAGTTATTTGTTTCAGTGTTGCTGGGTAAAGAAAGATGGTGGACTGAGAGGAGGGAGTCACCCCACCACAGCCTGACTGATGTCGTACAAGAGGTTGGTAATGCCTCACATCTAAGGTTAATTAACATAAACACATTGAACATTTGTTGGCCTCGAAACATGGCCAACCAGCCACTGATGCAGACCTTTGGAACATCTACATTTTAAAACGTATAATAAACCAATGTATTATAGCCTACACCACAACATTAAATACATTATTTATTTTAGACAGGTCTAAAGAAACATGATATGAATAAAATGTGGTCTATTTCATTAGAACAGAACAGCATACTCTGAGTTGTCCTTATGTCAGGTACCGAAAATCGCATGATAGGCATGAGCACTACTTAGATTTTTTTGTAGATGGCTGCACACAAACTGCACACACACTGCACACACTTCATCAGTCTCTCATTCACAATTTGACAAGCACTTGATAACGCCCAGAATATCCCGGCGGCATCCCATTTGTGTGCCCGTAACGCCCCCTAGAAAAAATACACGTATTTTGTGGCCAGTGTCCGTTGTGCCCTTTGAGCTGAATATAATCATTATAATTCCTTTCTCCCGTCTGCATGCTCAGAAGTACCTCTCACTCACATGGCTCTCTCTGATGTCTCATTTCTTATTAGCCAATGCCTGTCATGTGATCGGGTCCTTCTCACAGGCTACAAGTGAAGACAGACGCATCAGGGTGTGCGTCCTTATCGAATTCCCGAGGCACATATTGAAGATGTTGGAAGAACTGTCCATATTTGCACTAGCCTATGTTAATCTACTCTTCCCCCCACAGTAGAAAAGTTTACCTATTCTATTCCAAACATAGTCTGAGACAGTAGTGGGACGCGATAGATCCCAAATTAATACAACCACTATCATCAAGAAACCTTTCAAAATCAATGAGGCTGATGCAACAGATCACAACTTTTAGCGTAACATTCTGATCAACTATTAGGCTATTTATTCACATTATAAGCGCTGCAATGCACACACGTACATGTCGTCTATGCACTTAAATAGTGAAAGGAGATCGCTTTTCCTAAGGTTCATTTTAATGCCAGCCAGGTAGCCTATTACTCTTGTTGTAAAGAGAAGCAATGTGCTTAATAATAGGAAAGTAAATACATAAATATAGTAGGCCTAGCCTACATAAAGCTGATGGGATCCTCCTCTTTTTAATAGAGGCCATCACACTGATCTTTCTCGCAATCATTTCATCGCCTATAGAAATGTTGCGCAACATGAGTTCATGGACTCTTATGAAGTGTTTGATTAGATTTTCAAACACATTTGCATTGATGTCAGACTGATTAGAGGGACAATAGAGTGCTGAGTACCACCGCCAATGACCATCAGCAGCATAAGAGCTTGGAGAAGCTTTGTTACCGTGCCTAAATGGTCACGTTGGAATTGACTGTGGTCATGGCTCATGACCGCCGGTGTGGCGATAATGTGGTCACGGTAACAAGCTTAGTCACATCACATAATTCATAGCACCGCTCACTAACTAGTCGCTATATAACGGTATGATAAATGTTCTTGAGACATTGAGAATGCTGAGTAACTAACTACTACCTCACTACTAGTAGATATTGACAATGTTGAGTAACTAACTACTACCTCACTACAGTAAACATTGACAATGTTGAGTAACTAACTACTACCTCACTACAGTAGACATTGACAACATTGAGTAACTAGCTACTACCTCAGTACAGTAAAACAGCTCTGAAGAGCTCGATGCAGTGGGAGAACATGACCCACAGGTCAATATTGTGGTTGTCAGGAAGGGTTTATAATACATTTTCACCAACCACAGTAAGACCACAACCACAGTAAGACCACAATCATAGTAAGACCACAACCACAGTAAGATAGCTATGCGAGTGAGTCACTGGTAGAGAAAGACACAGTATTGTCAGGGTCAGTGCTCTGCTTCCACACAACACAGCCTCATGGAAACTGGGGGATACCATGTTCTGTTTAATGCATTATTTTATGCCAGTACACTCTTCCAATTGGCTGGTTTTCACCAAAAAAAGTATAGAATTCAGAGAATATATTGATGTGGTGTATTGGTGCATCATAATATAGTGCTAAGTTTATTCATTACATTAGGAGGAAAGAGTGGGGTAAATTGAGACATTTTTTACATTCAGCATCACTCCGTCAAGGGAAATATATAATATATCTCTCTGATATATTATATACATGTAATACATTATATACATACAGTGGGGCAAAACAGTATTTAGTCAGCCACCAATTGTGCAAGTTCTCCCACTTAAAAAGATGAGAGAGGCCGGTAATTTTCATCATAGGTACACTTCAACTATGACAGACAAAATGAGAGAAAAAAATACAGAAAATCACATTGTAGGATTTTTAATGAATTTATTTGCAGATTATGGTGTAATATTTACATGAATTCAGTGTAGTGTGTTTCTACAGGGTGTTTCTAGTGTGTTTCTACAGGGTGTATGTAGTGTGTTTCTACAGGTATGTGTAGGGTGTTTCTACAGGGTGTAGCAGGTGTTTCTACAGGGTGTATCAAGTGTGAGTGTGTTTCTACAGGGTGTATTATGGTGTTTCTACAGGGTGTATGTATGTGTGTTTCTACAGGGTGTATGTTTCTACAGGGGGTGTTGTGTTTCTACTGGGTGTAAAATAGGTTTCTACCAACTATTTGAGGTAGTGTTTTCTACAGGGTGTATGTGTTTATAACAGAGTGTGTTTCTACAGGGTGTAGTGTGTAGGGTGTTTCTACAGGGTGTAGTGTGTTTCTACTGTGTGTAGGGTGTTTCTAGTGTGTTTCTACAGGGTGTAGTGTGTTTCTACAGAGTGTAGGGTGTTTCTACAGGGTGTAGTGTGTAGGGTGTTTCTACAGGGTGTAGTGTGTTTCTACAGTGTGTAGGGTATTTCTACAGGGTGTAGTGTGTTTCTACAGGGTGTAGGGTGTTTCTACAGGATGTAGTGTGTTTCTACAGGGTGTAGGGTGTTTCAACAGGGTGTATGTAGGGTGTTTCTACAGGGTGTAGTGTGTAGGGTGTTTCTACAGGGTGTAGTGTGTTTCTACAGGGTGTTGAGTGTTTCTACAGGGTGTAGAGTGTTTCTACAGGGTGTAGTGTGTTTCTACAGGGTGTAGGGTGTTTCTACAGGGTGTAGGGTGTATCTACAGGGTGTATGGTGTTTCTACAGGGTTTAGTGTGTTTCTACAGGGTGTAGTGTGTTTATACAGGGTGTAGTGTGTTTCTACAGGGTGTAGTGTGTTTCTACAGGGTGTATGTAGGGTGTTTATACAGGGTGTAGGGTGTTTCCACAGGGTGTAGTGTGTAGGGTGTTTCTACAGGCTCTAGTGTGTTTCTACAGGGTGTAGGGTGTTTCCACAGGGTGTAGTGTGTTTCTACAGGGTGTAGGGTGTTTCTACAGGGTGCTTTTACACCTGCATTGTTTGCTGTTTGGGGTTTTAGGCTGGGTTTCTGTACAGCACTTTGAGATATCAGCTGATGTACGAAGGGCTATATAAATAAATTTGATTTGATTTGATTTGATTTGTAGTGTGTTTCTACAGGGTGTTGTGTGTTTCTACTGGGTGTAGGGTGTTTCTACAGAGTGTAGTGTGTTTCTACAGGGTGTAGGGTGTTTCTACAGAGTGTAGTGTGTTTCTACAGGGTGTAGGGTGTTTCTACAGGGTGTAGTGTGTTTCTACAGGTTGTAGTGTGTTTCTACAGGGTGTAGGGTGTTTCTACAGGGTGTAGTGTGTTTCTACAGAGTGTAGGGTGTTTCTACAGGGTGTAGTGTGTAGGGTGTTTCTACAGGATGTAGTGTGTAGGGTGTTTCTACATGGTGTAGGGTGTTTCTACAGGGTGTAGGGTGTTTCTACAGGGTGTAGGGTGTTTCTACAGGGTGTAGTGTGTAGGGTGTTTCTACAGGGTGTAGGGTGTTTCTACAGGGTGTAGGGTATTTCTACAGGGAGTAGTGTGTTTCTACAGGGTGTAGGGTGTTTCTACAGGGTGTAGTGTGTAGGGTGTTTCTACAGGGTGTAGTGTGTTTCTACAGGGTGTATGGTGTTTCTACAGGGTGTAGTGTGTTTCTACAGGGTGTAGGGTGTTTCTACAGGGTGTAGTGTGTTTCTACAGGGTGTAGGGTGTTTCTACAGGGTGTAGTGTGTAGGGTGTTTCTACAGGGTGTAGTTTGTAGGGTGTTTCTACAGGGTGTAGTGTGTTTCTACAGGGTGTATGGTGTTTCTACAGGGTGTATGTAGGGTGTTTCTACAGGGTGTAGTGTGTTTCTACAGGATGTAGGGTGTTTCTACAGGGTGTAGTGTGTTTCCACAGGGTGTAGGGTCGAGTAGGGAAAATTGTAGATACCTGCAAAGTGATGTACTTCTCCAGTGGGTTCTCCACTCTTGACATGTTCTCCTGTGGGGGGTCTTCACCACTCAGCAACAGCTTGCCTTTGAAGTTATGCACCACACACACCACCTAGAACACACAGTAGGGAGAGACAGGAGTTAAACACTACACCACCTAGAACACACAGTAGGGAGAGACAGGAGTTAAACACTACACTATCTAGAACACACAGCAGAGAGAGACAGGAGATATACACTATCTAGAACACACAGCAGAGAGAGACAGGAGTTAAACACTACACCACCTAGAACACACAGCAGAGAGACAGGAGTTAAACACTACACCACCTAGAACACACAGCAGAGAGAGACAGGAGTTAAACACTACACCATCTAGAACACACAGCAGAGAGAGACAGGAGTTAAACACTACACCATCTAGAACACACAGCAGAGAGAGACAGGAGTTAAACACTACACCACCTAGAACACACAGCAGAGAGAGACAGGAGTTAAACACTACACCATCTAGAACACACAGCAGAGAGAGCAGGAGTTAGAACACACAGGAGTTAAACACTACACCATCTAGAACACACAGCAGAGAGAGACAGGAGTTAAACACTACACCATCTAGAACACACAGCAGAGAGAGCCAGGAGTTAAACACCACACCACCTAGAACACACAGCAGAGAGACAGGAGTTAAACACTACACCACCTAGAACACACAGCAGAGAGAGACAGGAGTTAAACACTACACCACCTAGAACACACAGCAGAGAGAGACAGGAGATAAACACTACACCACCTAGAACACACAGCAGAGAGAGACAGGAGTTAAACACTACACCATCTAGAACACACAGCAGAGAGAGACAGGAGTTAAACACTACACCATCTAGAACACACAGCAGAGAGAGCCAGGAGTTAAACACCACACCACCTAGAACACACAGCAGAGAGAGACAGGAGTTAAACACTACACCACCACCTAGAACACACAGCAGAGAGAGACAGGAGTTAAACACTACACCACCTAGAACACACAGCAGAGAGAGACAGGAGTTAAACACTACACCACCTAGAACACACAGCAGAGAGAGACAGGAGATAAACACTACCACCTAGAACACACAGCAGAGAGAGACAGGAGATAAACACTATCTAGAACACACAGCAGAGAGAGACAGGAGTATAAACACTACACCACCTAGAACACACAGCAGAGATAAACACTATCTAGAACACACAGCAGAGAGAGACAGAGACAGGAGTACACCACCTAGAACACACAGCAGAGAGAGACAGGAGTTAAACACTACACCACCTAGAACACACAGCAGAGAGAGACAGGAGATAAACAGAACACACAGAGTTAAACACTACACCATCTAGAACACACAGCAGAGAGACAGGAGTTAAACACTACACCACCTAGAACACACAGCAGAGAGAGACAGGAGTTAAACACTACACCACCTAGAACACACAGCAGAGAGAGACAGGAGATAAACACTACACCACCTAGAACACACAGCAGAGAGAGACAGGAGATAAACACTATCTAGAACACACAGCAGAGAGAGACAGGAGATAAACACTACACCACCTAGAACACACAGCAGAGAGAGACAGGAGTTAAACACTACACCACCTAGAACACACAGCAGAGAGAGACAGGAGATAAACACTACACCACCTAGAACACACAGCAGAGAGAGACAGGATATAGACACTATCTAGAACACACAGCAGAGAGACAGGAGTTAAACACTACACCACCTAGAACACACAGCAGAGAGAGACAGGAGATAAACACTAAGAACACACAGCAGAGAGAGACAGGAGATAAACACTATCTAGAACACACAGCAGAGAGAGACAGGAGATAAACACTATCTAGAACACACAGCAGAGAGAGACAGGAGATAAACACTACACCACCTAGAACACACAGCAGAGAGAGACAGGAGATAAACACTATCTAGAACACACAGCAGAGAGACAGGAGTTAAACACTACACCATCTAGAACACACAGCAGCAGAACACACAGCAGAGAGAGACAGGAGTTATACACTACACCATCTAGAACACACAGCAGAGAGAGCCAGGAGTTAAACACTACACCACCTAGAACACACAGCAGAGAGAGACAGGAGATAAACACTATCTAGAACACACAGCAGAGAGAGACAGGAGATATACACTACACCACCTAGAACACACAGCAGAGAGAGACAGGAGATAAACACTATCTAGAACACACAGCAGAGAGAGACAGGAGATAAACACTATCTAGAACACACAGCAGAGAGAGACAGGAGATATACACTACACCACCTAGAACACACAGCAGAGAGAGACAGGAGTTAAACACTACACCACCTAGAACACACAGCAGAGAGAGACAGGAGATAAACACTACACCACCTAGAACACACAGCAGAGAGAGACAGGAGTTAAACACTACACCATCTAGAACACACAGCAGAGAGCCAGGAGTTAAACACTACACCACCTAGAACACACAGCAGAGAGAGACAGGAGTTAAACACTACACCACCTAGAACACACAGCAGAGAGAGACAGGAGATAAACACTACACCACCTAGAACACACAGCAGAGAGAGACAGGAGATAAACACTAAACACACACTAGCACACAGCAGAGAGACAGGAGATAGACACTATCCACCTAGAACACACAGCAGAGAGAGACAGGAGTTAAACACTACACCACCTAGAACACACAGCAGAGAGAGACAGGAGATAAACACTATCTAGAACACACAGCAGAGAGAGACAGGAGATAAACACACTATCTAGAACACACAGCAGAGAGACAGGAGATAAACACTATCTAGAACACACAGCAGAGAGAGACAGGAGATAAACACTATCTAGAACACACAGCAGAGAGAGACAGGAGATAAACACTATCTAGAACACACAGCAGAGATAGACAGGAGATAAACACTACACCGCCTAGAACACACAGCAGAGAGACAGGATATATACACTATCTAGAACACACAGCAGAGATAGACAGGAGTTATACACTATCTAGAACACACAGCAGAGAGAGACAGGAGATAAACACTATCTAGAACACACAGCAGAGAGAGACAGGAGTTAAACACTACACCGCCTAGAACACACAGCAGAGAGAGACAGGAGATAAACACTATCTAGAACACACAGCAGAGAGAGACAGAAGTTATACACTACACCATCTAGAACACACAGCAGAGAGAGCCAGGAGTTAAACACCACACCACCTAGAACACACAGCAGAGAGACAGGAGTTAAACACTACACCACCTAGAACACACAGCAGAGAGAGACAGGAGTTAAACACTACACCACCTAGAACACACAGCAGAGAGAGACAGGAGATAAACACTACACCACCTAGAACACACAGCAGAGAGAGACAGGAGATAAACACTATCTAGAACACACAGCAGAGAGAGACAGGAGATATACACTACACCACCTAGAACACACAGCAGAGAGAGACAGGAGTTAAACACTACACCACCTAGAACACACAGCAGAGAGAGACAGGAGTTATACACCAATTTACAACAACAAATATGAAGGCTTTTTCTGACCACCGTACGACCAGCTGGTAATAATTGTGCCCTCTATCTGACCAGCTGGTAATAATTGTGCCCTCTATCTGACCAGCTGGTAATAATTGTGCCCTCTATCTGACCAGTTGGTCATAATTGTGACCTCTATCTGACCAGTTGGTAATAATTGTGACCTCTATCTGACCAGCTGGTAATAATTGTGACCTCTATCTGACCAGCTGGTCGTAATTGTGACCTCTATCTGACCAGTTGGTAATAATTGTGACCTCTATCTGACCAGCTGGTCGTAATTGTGACCTCTATCTGACCAGTTGGTCATAATTGTGACCTCTATCTGACCAGCTGGTAATAATTGTGACCTCTATCTGACCAGTTGGTCATAATTGTGACCTCTATCTGACCAGTTGGTCATAATTGTGACAATTATATTATGTCCTATATTACTTAGCCTACTGGTCATAGTTAAGACCTCATCCTAACCTGGTAATGACCAGCTGAATACAGCATATTACCTACAGACAATAGCAGTTGGATACAGAAAACATTGTTCGTGGCATTTCTATCTGTTTCCTTAGCAACTTTTTAAAGTTTAAATCTGCAAAATACGTCTTACATTTAAAATAGATCAAGCAATGACACAAACAAATCTACATCACACTGTTTTGCATATCTGATTATACAGTAATTATATCACAATTCACCAACAGACACTGAAAGACTGGGACACAGAAAGACTGGGACACAGAAAGACTGGGACACAGAACAAATAATACAGGCAGATTTATTTTATTTGATTAATGATTAAAAAGAGTGGTGGGAGGGGTCAGATCCTCATCAAGGACCTCTGAACACAGAGGGGGCGATCCCGGAGCGTAGTGGCCATCTTGAAGAGTGGGAGGAGTCAGATCCTCATCAAGGACCTCTGAACACAGAGGGGGCGATCCCGGAGCGTAGTGGCCATCTTGAAGAGTGGGAGGGGTCAGATCCTCATCAAGGACCTCTGAACACAGAGGGGGTGATCCCGGAGCGTAGTGGCCATCTTCAAGAGTGGGAGGGATCAGATCCTCATCAAGGACCTCTGAACACAGAGGGGGCGATCCCGGAGCGTAGTGGCCATCTTGAAGAGTGGGAGGAGTCAGATCCTCATCAAGGACCTCTGAACACAGAGGGGGCGATCCCGGAGCGTAGTGGCCATCTTGAAGAGTGGGAGGAGTCAGATCCTCATCAAGGACCTCTGAACACAGAGGGGGCGATCCCGGAGCGTAGTGGCCATCTTGAAGAGTGGGAGGAGTCAGATCCTCATCAAGGACCTCTGAACACAGAGGGGGCGATCCCGGAGCGTAGTGGCCATCTTGAAGAGTGGGAGGAGTCAGATCCTCATCAAGGACCTCTGAACACAGAGGGGGCGATCCCGGAGCGTAGTGGCCATCTTGAAGTGTGGGAGGGGTCAGATCTGCAATGAAGAGAATCAGCAAATTACAACTTTATCAATTAGAGATTTTAAAAGATAACTAGTACAGGACATTCTTGAAGAAACTTTGTGGACTCAAAGCATTTCCATGGAACTAGTTGATGAAGGGGAGGGTCCGCAACACATCCATCTCCTGAGTTTCCTGGCTTTTCATGACACTTACTGTAAGAAAATAAATGAACGATTGTCATAATGTGGATGTGCAGGACACGACTGAACAGTAACACATAGTATCTTCAGTCAGAATCTAAGAGGGTTCTTCGGCTGTCCCCATAGGAGAACCCTTTTTGGTTCCAGGTGGAACCCTTTTGGTTCCAGGTAGAACACTTTTTGGTTCCAGGTAAAACACTTTTAGGTTCCAGGGAAAACCCTTTTTGCTTCCAGGTCGAACCCTTTTGGTTCCAGGTCGAACACTTTTTGGTTCCAGGTAGAACCCTTTTGGTTCCAGGTAAAACACTTTTAGGTTCCAAATACACTGAGTATACTAAAAACCTGCTCTTTCCATGACATAGACGGACCAGGTGAATCCAGGTGAAAGCTATGATCTCTTATTGATGTCACTTGTTAAATCCACTTCAATCAGTGTAGATGAAAGGGAGGAGACAGGTTAAAGAATGATTTTCAAGCCTTGAGACATGTATTGTGTATGTGTGCCATTCAGAGGGTGAATGGGCAAGACAAATGATTGAAGGGCCTTTGAATGGGGTATGGTAGTACGTGCCAGGCGCACCGGTTTGTGTCAAGAACTGCAGCGCTGCTGAGTTTTTCACACTCAACAGTTTCCTGTGTGTATCAAGAATGGTCCACCACCCAAAGGACAACACAGGACAACCAGGCAACTTGGCAAAACTGTGGGACACATTGGGGTCAACATGGGCCAGCATCCCTGTAGAACTCTTTCGATACCTTGTAGAGTTCATGCCCCGATAAATTCAGGCTGTACAAAGGGCAAAAGGGGGTGCAACTCAATATTTGGATTGTGTTAATATTTGGTATACTCAGTGTAGATCCCTCTGTGGAAAGGGTTCTACATGGAACCCAAAATAGTTATACCTGGAACCAAGAGGGTTCTACGTGGAACCAAAAATTATTTTTCAAATGGTTCTCCTATGGGTACAGCCGATAAACACTTTTAGGTTCTAGATAGCAGGCGTTTAAGATAAGGCAGTCATGGGCAGCTGAATAGCATGTTTCCTGGGGAATCCAGTCTCAGTGAGACTTGATGCAGAGAGAAAAAGTGTAATGATCATCAGCATAGCTAGTACAAACCTAGCTCTTACCAACCTAGCTCTTACCAACCTAGCTCTTACCAACCTAGCTCTTACCAGCCTAGCTCTTACCAGCCTAGCTCTTACCAACCTATCTCTTACAAACCTAGCTCTTACCAACCTAGCTCTTACCAAACCTATCTCTTACCAACCTATCTCTTACCAACCTAGCTCTTACCAACCTAGCTCCTACCAACCTATCTCTTACAATCCAAGCTCTTACCAACCTAGCTCCTACCAACCTAGCTCTTACCAACCTAGCTCCTATAAAGGATCAGTATCAAACAGAATAAAATGTAACATTTGTCAATGACTATGGGTTTAAAGAGGGGTGGGTCTGCTGTCTCCTTCACCTGGGATGTGGCAGAATAGGTCACTGGTAACTGAGTGTGTGGCCAAGCACTGCAGTCGAGGCTATGCATCAGGTCATTGACATGTGTAAGGAACTGTAAAGACAGAGACATATCATGATTTACCATTACCTAAGGTCTTCACTAAGTTAGACTTAGCCTAATAAGTACATTAACTACAGTATGTTGCCACCCATCAATCTGGCAGTCAGAGGAGAGAGAGAGAGAGAGAGAGAGAGAGAGAGAGAGAGAGAGAGAGAGAGAGAGAGAGAGAGAGAGAGAGAGAGAGAGAGAGAGAGAGAGAGAGAGAGAGAGAGAGAGAGAGAGAGAGAGAGAGAGAGAGAGAGAGAGAGAGAGAGAGAGAGAGAGAGAGAGAGAGAGAGAGAGAGATAAAGCCAGGCATTTTTCCATTTCTTTCTTCAGGATAACTTCTGAACTTCTGCCCTTTGTAGTTTCTCCTTCCTTCCATCCAAGATAGAAGATTCCTGGAAGAAAAGAGAATCAAGAATTGAAAAGGGTAGATAAGAGTTGTAATATTAGAATGAGTGTTGAGGGGGAGTATGGATAGGCAAAATGTATTGTATTGTCAAAAATACACAAAAATACAAGGATCACTGATGATTCAAGAAAGACTTTACATCCATATTGTGGGGTGCAAGTTTTTAAAAATGTAGGCTAGTTTACAATGTCTCACACACACGGTTTCCTGTATTCACTAATCTCTCTCTCTCTGTCATTATCTAAACAGATATCAAAACATTAGCTAGCTAGCTACAACAGGTACAAATGTAACTTTACCATGTCCAAGGAGGATTATAGGGCTAAACTCCACTCCACGGTGTAGGAAATTTATGATGAATTTTAGGTTCGGCGGCGTAGCCTAGTGGTTAGAGCGTTGGACTAGTAACCGGAAGGTTGCGAGTTCAAACCCCCGAGCTGACAAGGTACAAATCTGTCGTTCTGCCCCTGAACAGGCAGTTAACCCACTGTTCCTAGGCTGTCATTGAAAATAAGAATATGTTCTTAACTGACTTGCCTGGTTAAATAAAGGTAAAATTAAAATCAACGATGTTGAACCCAGACCAGGATTTGTGGATTCTAGCCATGACTATCTAGCCATGACTACATCGATTCGCCCAAGGTCAATTCTTCAGAAAATGTCAATTATGAAACGCCCACTTTGTACCTATGTTTGTTCTCTGTAGTGCCTTTTTTGTTTGCTGAAATCTATAGTTTTTCAATACATGTTAATCAAATACAACCACAGATTGTTTTCTCATTTCTGTTGCTCTATTTGATTAACTTTTATGGAAAAAGCACACACGCACATTACCTTGGAACCCCGGGCTACAGGGCAAGATGGCTAACCACAGTCCAGCACTCCCAAAAAGCTAGGGCTGTTACAGTATTGTATGTTACTTAGTTATTGCAACATAGAGGACTGTAGGCTGTGACACAGTGATGTCATAATGGTGTAGTGGAGGTTGGTAGACTGTGACACAGTGATGTCATAATGGTGTAGTGGTGGACCGTAGGCTGTGACACAGTGATGTCATAATGATGTAGTGGACGACGGTAGACTCTGACACAGTGATGTCATAGTGGTGTAGTGGACTGTGACACAGTGATGTCATAGTGGTGTAGTGGACTGTGACACAGTGATGTCATAGTGGTGTAGTGGACTGTGACACAGTGATGTCATAGTGGTGTAGTGGACTGTGACACAGTGATGTCATAGTGGTGTAGTGGACTGTGACACAGTGATGTCATAGTGGTGTAGTGGACTGTGACACAGTGATGTCATAGTGGTGTAGTGGACTGTGACACAGTGATGTCATAGTGGTGTAGTGGACTGTGACACAGTGATGTCATAGTGGTGTAGTGGAGGACGGTAGACTGTGACACAGTGATGGCATAGTGGTGTAGTGGAGGACGGTGGACTGTGACACAGTGATGTCATAGTGGTGTAGTGGAGGACGGTAGACTGTGACACAGTGATGTCATAGTGGTGTAGTGGAGGACGGTAGACTGTGACACAGTGATGGCATAGTGGTGTAGTGCAGTGGTTCCTCTTGACCTTCTTGTTTAGACACATGTGCTTAAGGAAGACTCTAATTAGGTGACTTACTTCCAGACACTAAATCCCCATTTACACTGACACTTAAAATTAGGGCCAAATGCGAGCAGACTACGATGGAATTCTCAAATTCAATCTGGGTCGAGGGAAACCCGTACCAGCGCAGACCAGTTTCACAACTGGTGTCACCTCAATTAGAATTCAGGCTTGTGACACCGTTACTATGCAACCACCAAGCTGATCACTGCTGAATGCTGACACATCATTTAGCTAGCTCACCTGGGCTTGTTGTTGTTAGCTACAACATTGACAAGCACTACTGCAGTAGTCAGATATGACACAAATGCCCACCATAGCTAGATCCTGATGTTAAAATAGCAAATCAGAGTTGAAATAAGCTAGCTAGCGACATCACATCAAACCCGTCGTCTGCTTTGCTTGGTTAGCTAGCTAGCTAATAGCCAGTGCCATGGAAAGTAAAGTGGGAATCTAGTTAGCTAGCCTGTTATGCTAGTGACAATGCTAACCATTTAGCTAGTTATTAACTAAAGTCAGCAAGCTAAATACATGACTCTAAATGTGGCTGGTACTGGCAGGAGTATGGGGTAATGTTAGTTACAGCATGGCGAGGGTGAATTACATTCTTCAACATCTTTTAGCAACATTTAGTGAAGCCAGCTGCAGTCACATAATAGCTACCTCGCAACATAACATCATTTCACATTTCTGGAGGCAGTGGAAGTTCAATTTGAGCTAGCCCACCAAGGACAGCCCAACCTGAGTTGACTTCAAAGTTCCAATGGAAACAGGACTTAAGTAAAACCTTATTTAACCAAACGTTGTATAACTTAACCTTATACATGGAGTGTACAAAGCATTAAGGACACCTGCTCTTTCCATTGACAGACTGACCAGGTGAATGTTATGATCGCTTGTTGATGTCACTTGTTTAATCGATGATGAAAGGGAGGAGACAGGTTAAATAAGTATTTTTAAGCCTTGAGACAACTGAGACATGGATTGTGTATGTGTGCCATTCAGACAGAGGGTGAATGGGAAAGACACCATATTCAAAGTGCCATGGGGTATGGTACTAGGTGCCAGGCGCACCGGTTTGAGTGTGTCAAGAACTGCAAAGCTGCTGTTTTTTTTTACACTCAACAGTTTCCCAACCTGACACTGTGGGAAGCATTGGAGTCAACATGGGAAAGCATCCATGTATAATGCTTTCGACACCTTGCAGAGTCCCTGCCCCAATGAATTGAGTCTGTTCTGACACCTTGCAGAGTCCCTGCCCCAATGAATTGAGTCTGTTCTGACACCTTGCAGAGTCCCTGCCCAAATGAATTGAGTCTGTTCTGACACCTTGCAGAGTCCCTGCCCCAATGAATTGAGTCTGTTCTGACACCTTGTAGAGTCCATGCCCCAATGAATTGAGTCTGTTCTGACACCTTGTAGAGTCCATGCCCTGATGAATTGAGTCTGTTCTGACACCTTGTAGAGTCCATGCCCCAATGAATTGAGTCTGTTCTGACACCTTGTAGAGTCCATGCCCCAATGAATTGAGTCTGTTCTGACACCTTGTAGAGTCCATGCCCTGATGAATTGAGTCTGTTCTGACACCTTGTAGAGTCCATGCCCTGATGAATTGAGTCTGTTCTGACACCTTGTAGAGTCCATGCCCCAATGAATTGAGTCTGTTCTGACACCTTGTAGAGTCCCTGCCTGTTCTGATGAATCCCTGAGTCTGTTCTGACACCTTGTAGAGTCCATGCCCTGATGAATTGAGTCTGTTCTGACACCTTGTAGAGTCCATGCCCCAATGAATTGAGTCTGTTCTGACACCTTGTAGAGTCCATGCCCTGATGAATTGAGTCTGTTCTGACACCTTGTAGAGTCCATGCCCCAATGAATTGAGTCTGTTCTGACACCTTGTAGAGTCCATGCCCCAATGAATTGAGTCTGTTCTGACACCTTGTAGAGTCCATGCCCCAATGAATTGAGTCTGTTCTGACACCTTGTAGAGTCCATGCCCCAATGAATTGAGTCTGTTCCGAGGATAAAAGGGAGGTGCAACTCAATATTAGGAAGGTGTTCTTACTGTTTTATACACTCAGTGTATAAGCTTGCCTGCCCTAGATTCTCTGGCATCAGACATAGAAATTACTATAGTCAATCAAATCATCAATCAACGTGAATCACAGACATCTGATGGAACATCTGATGCTCAATCACATGCTCGAGCTCCAACCTTGGAACGGGTTAGTAGTAGCATCATGGCACATTAATCGACTGGAGTTCAATAGATCTAAACTTCTTTCACTTCAATGCAATACAGAGAGGCGTCAATGACGCTCTATATCAGGGTTCTCCAATAGGAGGCCCATCATGTTCCAGTTATCACTATAATCTTGTCATCCGATTTAAAGTGCCAGCAGCCATGTTTTTAACTCGCACAAAGTTAGAATCCATTAGAATCCTCTTTGAAAGGTGGTTCATTTCAGCAGTGAGCGAGTGATGTCATAATGGTGTAGTGGAGGATGGTAGGCTGTGACACAGTAATGTCATAGTGGTGTAGTGGTTCATTTCAGCAGTGAGCAGTAACCACTAATAGCACTCAACAGTTTGGTGGGTTCAGCTTTAATGGTGCTGTGTCTCTTTAGAGTGAACATCCTACTCTCCTAGCCTAGCCCAGCCCACTACCCTATTCATCTCAGCTCCCATGTGCTAGAGAGAGAAGAGGAGAGAGAAAAGAGAAAAGAGGAGAGAGAAAGAAGAGGAGAGCGAAGAGAAGAGAGAGACAGAAAAGAGGAGCGAGTGACAGAGGAGAGAGAGAGAAACAGGATAGAGATAGACAAAGAGAGAGAGGATAGAGAGAGAGACAGAGAGAGAGAGGATAGAGAGACAGAGACAGAGAGAGAGAGAGGGAGAATAGAGTGTGAGAGGAGAGAGAGAGAGAGAGAGAGAGAGAGAGAGAGAGAGAGAGAG
Source organism: Oncorhynchus gorbuscha (assembly GCF_021184085.1). Taxonomy (NCBI): domain Eukaryota; kingdom Metazoa; phylum Chordata; class Actinopteri; order Salmoniformes; family Salmonidae; genus Oncorhynchus; species Oncorhynchus gorbuscha. The sequence continues at coordinate 6,334,367 of NC_060179.1, read as the reverse complement.
AGAGAGAGAGCGAGAAAGAGAGAGAGATCTTGGATCTTAGAGAGAACTGAGAGAGAGAGAGAGAGGCTGCATCAGACATTAGGTTTATCCCGTTCTGTGTAGAGTACAGATAGAGAGGACAGAGAGAGGCTGAGAGACATAGAGTGTGTGAGGAGAGAGACAGAGAGAGAGAGAATAAAGAGAGACAGAGGCGAGAAAGACAGAGGATCTTGGATCTTATAGAGTTCAACTGAGGGGGGATGGGGTGGCTGCATCAACATTAGGTTTATCCCGTTCTGTGTACAGTACAGATATGGACAGGTCGATGGCTGGTTCAGACATCTGGGACCATCCAGCCTCATGAACATCCATTGGACTACAAAGCCAGAACCACACCCCTGGCTCAGTCACCTCCAGAGTGGGACAGGAGCACTAGGATGAAGAGTTACCATGTTGAGTGACAGTAGAAGTTTCCCCTATATATGACAATGGTGTGCCTAAAGCTACAATATGGGTGGTCTGCTGTGGAGCTGATGAAGGGAGATGGACCTGGAGGAGTGATGGGGTGGTCTGCTGTGGAGTTGATGAAGGGAGATGGACCTGGAGGAGTGATGGGGTGGTCTGCTGTGGAGCTGATGAAGGGAGATGGACCTGGAGGAGTGATGGGGTGGTCTGCTGTGGAGCTGATGAAGGGAGATGGACCTGGAGGAGTGATGGGGTGGTCTGCTGTGGAGCTGATGAAGGGAGATGGACCTGGAGGAGTGATGGGGTGGTCTGCTGTGGAGCTGATGAAGGGAGATGGACCTGGAGGAGTGATGGGGTGGTCTGCTGTGGAGCTGATGAAGGGAGATGGACCTGGAGGAGTGATGGGGTGGTCTGCTGTGGAGCTGATGAAGGGAGATGGACCTGGAGGAGTGATGGGGTGGTCTGCTGTGGAGCTGATGAAGGGAGATGGACCTGGAGGAGTGATGGGGTGGTCTGCTGTGGAGCTGATGAAGGGAGATGGACCTGGAGGAGTGATGGGGTGGTCTGCTGTGGAGCTGATGAAGGGAGATGGACCTGGAGGAGTGATGGGGTGGTCTGCTGTGGAGCTGATGAAGGGAGATGGACCTGGAGGAGTGATGGGGTGGTCTGCTGTGGAGCTGATGAAGGGAGATGGACCTGGAGGAGTGATGGGGTGGTCTGCTGTGGAGCTGATGAAGGGAGATGGACCTGGAGGAGTGATGGGGTGGTCTGCTGTGGAGTTGATGAAGGGAGATGGACCTGGAGGAGTGATGGGGTGGTCTGCTGATGAAGGGAGATGGACCTGGAGGAGTGATGGGTGGTCTGCTGTGGAGCTGATGAAGGGAGATGGACCTGGAGGAGTGATGGGGTGGTCTGCTGATGAAGGGAGATGGACCTGGAGGAGTGATGGGTGGTCTGCTGTGGAGCTGATGAAGGGAGATGGACCTGGAGGAGTGAAGGCTGTGTGGGGCAGGAGGGTAGGATGATGTCAGACAGGTACTTGGGTCCAGAGTTGTGGATAGCTTGATAGGTAGGATGAGGTCAGATAGGTACTTGGGTCCAGAGTTGTGGATAGCTTGATAGGTGTGAACCAGGATTTTAAAGTCAATGTGTGAGCATATGGGGAGCCAATGGAGGTTGAACAGCACTGGAGGTATGTGCTCACAGGGGGAGGTGTAGTTGAGGACAAGTGCAGCACAGTTCTGGACATATTGTAGCCTTCTTAGGCTTCTTGTGGCAACTAACAAGGCATTGCAATAGTCCACATGGCATGGTATAAAGTCACACAGCTGCAGGCTGTGACAGCATAGGTCGTAACCTGGCAATGTTCCATAGATGGAAAAATACAACTTTGAGCACACTTTTGATGTGGGCCTCAAACGAGAGTTGACTGTCAAATATCCTACCCATGTTGAGAACTGACCTGGAGGGGAGGACCTTTGACACCATCAGTATTGAGTCTGTAGCTGCTGAACCTCCCTGGAAGGGAAGGACCTTTGACACCATCAGTATTGAGTCTGTAGCTGCTTGAACCTCCCTGGAAGGGAAGGACCTTTGACACCATCAGTATTGAGTCTGTAGCTGCTGAACCTCCCTGGAAGGGAAGGACCTTGACACCATCAGTATTGAGTCTGTAGCTGCTGCTGTTGTTACTGATGGTGCCAGTGCCAATCAGTGCAACCCGTGTCTTTTGCAGTTTAACTGCAGAAAACTGCATAGAATGTCCTGCAGGCAGCTAACAGGGAGTGCAGTCAGTGTCAGTGTTTGTGAATGACGCACAGCTGAGTGTCAATAGCATTTAAAGTTAAAGCTCAGTTTGTGTTTCCTCATTATGTTTCACAGTGGCAGCATGTAGATACAAGACAATAGTGGCCCTAGGACCAAGCCTTGAGGGACACCCCTGGTGGACCTCCACCAGGGAATAGGCTGTCATTTTGAACAAAACCCATAGCGATGCCGATCCAGGTTCTACAACAAAACTGGTACGGTGTCCAAATTACGACAGCGTCAGAATCACAAGGAGTTGGTGAACGAGGCTTTACAAAATATGCACACCGTACACTGTGAGGATTGTGATGCTGCTGCAGGACAGGTTCTTACCAGGAAAGTGGCGATGGCCACTCCTATGATGAATCCAGCGATGACGTCAGACCAGTGGTTCCGGTACTCAGCCACTCTGTTGAGTCCCGTGAGGAAAGCCAGATACATCAGCCCCAGGGACAGCACAGGCTTGGCTAGCCGCGTTCCTCTGACTTCCACTGTACATGTGATGTAACTCTAGAAGATAGTAATGAACATAGGGTTATTTCCTCACATCTCAGTGGATCTCTTTTATTACATTTGTGAGAAAAAATCAACAGAAATCAACAATGAACATGCTGTTATCTCCTCACATCCCTGTTCCGACTGGCTGGATATAAACCCATCCTGTAAAGAGGTCAATAAGGTCATATCTGTGCTGAGAGGGTATACCACGTTGTGTAGTTTCGTTGAATTACCTCTATTAGTTTGTCCATACCATCAAAGAGTGGACTGACTTTCAATGGGAACACTGAGAAACGAGGTCAGATCTACTGTGCAGCATACAATGATTGTCTTATTGAGATTCTGAAAAAGGTCTGCGAGCCAAGAATTTGATAATGCTGCGATTATGTTACCAGCAGTCTGTGATAATGTTTCCATCAGCATGTGATAATGCTAGCACCAGCCTGGGATAATGTTAGTACCAGTCTGGGATAATGTTACCAACAGTCTGGGATAATGCTAGCATCAGCCTGGGATAATGTTACCAGCAGCCTGGGATAACGCAAGCACAAGACTGGGATAATGCCATCACCAGTCTGGGCTAATGCTAGCACCAAACTGTGATAATGTTACCAGCAGCCTGTGACAATGCTAGCACCAGCTTGGGATAATGCTACCAACAGCCAGTGATAATGTTACCAGCATCATGTGATAATGCTAGCACCAGCCTGGGATAATGCTAGCAGCAGCCTGTGATAATGCTGAGGACAATGAGGGTATAACAGGAATTTAAAAAAAGAAGTATTGTCACAAACATTGGATAGGTGCAGTGAAATGTGTTGTTTAACACTAGTTTTACAGTAGCATGCATCAAGCTTTACAGTAGCATGCTGACCACTAAACAACTACCTGTTTGACTGTAGCAAGCTAACTGGCACTTACTGCTAATAAACAATTTGCTTTAAAATAGCTTGCTAACTGGTACTAAAAAACAATGTGCTTTACTGTAGTATGCTAATACCTCTAACCGCTACAAAACAATCTTCTTTAACATAGTATACTAATAACGCTAACTGCTACAAAACAATATTCTTTAACATAGCATGCTAATACCGCTAACCGCTACAAAACAATGGCCCTGCTAACTGACCTACATGCTGTAAAGGTCCAATCTATTATGTGGATCAAGGGGGAGGAAGAAGAGTCTACAAAAAAAATATTCCTTTTCGTAATCAATCAGACACTCGAACCCTTCAGAGATTGATGACTTAAAAACCTCTCTAGGCTAGGGAGCGGTATTTTCACGTACGGATGAAAAGTGTGCCCAAAGTAAACTGCCTGCTACTCAGGCCCAGAAGCTAGGATATGCATATTGTATTTTTGTCCGGTATTGAAAGCAGTTTATCCCGTCTTAAATTTGATTGAATATTTAGGTAAAAAAATACCTAAAGTTGTATTAGGAAGGTTGTTTGAAATGTTCGGATCAAGTTTACAGGTAACTAATATGAGATATTTTGTAGTCACGTTGCGCAAGTTGGAACCGGTGTTTTTCTGGATCAAACGCGCCAAATAAATGGACATTTAGGAGATATAGCGACGGAATTAATCGAACAAAAGGACCATTTGTGATGTTTATGACACATATTAGACTGCTAACAGAAGAAGCTCTTCAAAAGTAAGGCATTTATGGCTATTTCTGAGTTTTGTGTCACGCCTTGCAGGATGATGTTTGTTTGATGGGGTGCTGTCCTCAGATAATCGCATGGTTTGCTTTTGCCGTAAAGCCTTTTTGAAATCTGACACCGTGGCTGGATTAACAAGAAGTTAAGCTTTATTTTGACATATTGCATGTGTATTTTCAAGAATGTTAAATATTTACAATTCTGTAGTTTAAATTTTGGCACCCTGCACTTTCACTGGATGTTGGTCAGGAGGGACGGTAGCGCCCCATCTAGCCTAGAGAGGTTATTAATAAGATGATCTCACACGTCACAGATAAAGACTTCTGACAGAGTTAGATCTGTGAAATGTAATCCCCCGTAGCTGTAGGGACGTTAGGAACCCTTTTGAAACACACTGCCATCCGACTGTGGTTCATATTCACACAGTGACTGTATGAGTGATGATCCAGGTGGTATCCGATTTTAAGTACCTTGGCATCATACTTGATTCCAACCTCTCTTTTAAAAAGCATGTGAAAAAGGTAATTCAAATAACTAAATTCAATCTAGCTAATTTCCGATTTATACAAAATTGTTTGACTACAGAGGTAGCAAAACTGTATTTCAAATCTATGATACTCCCCCACTTAACATACTGCTTGACTAGTTGGGCCCAAGCTTGCTGTACAACATTAAAACCTATTCAGTCTGTCTACAAATAGGCTCTCAAAGTGCTTGATAGGAAGCCCAATAGCCATCACCATTGTCACATCTTTAGAAAACATTAGCTCTTGAGTTGGGAAAATCTTGTGCAATACACCGACGCATGTCTTGTATTCAAGATTCTTAATGGCCTGGCTCCCCCTCCACTCAATATTTTTGTTAAACAGAAAACCCAGACATATGGCAGCAGATCCACAAGGTCTGCCATGAGAGGTGACTGTATAGTTCCCCTAAGGAAAAGCACCTTTAGTAAATCTGCATTCTCTGTGAGAGCTTCCCATGTCTGGAATACACTGCCATCAGACACACATAACTGCACCACATATCACACTTTCACAAAATGCTTGAAGACATGGCTAAAGGTCAATCAGATTTGTGAACATGGTCCCTAGCTGTGTGTTGCCGCTTTCCATGTTGTCTGTTGTCTGTTGCTTGTGAGGTGTGGAAACACTTTGTTGCTTTTATGAATTTTGTCTTGCTGCTTTTTGTTCTATGTTGCTCTGTCTGTATGCTACGTCTTGCTTGTCCTATGTTGCTCTGTCTGTATGCTATGTCTTGCTTGTCCTATGTTGCTATGTTGCTATGTCTATGGTGCTATTGTCTATATTGTAATTGTTTTTAATAACCTGCCCAGGGACTGCAGTTGAAAATTAGCCGGCTGGCTAAAACCGGCACTTTTACTGAAACGTTGATTAATGTACACTGTCCCTGTAAAAAATAAAATAAATAAACTAAATAAACTAACTCTGGGATCAGTTTTCCCTTTAAAATCATAGTGAATAGATCCCAGTAGTGGTTTGGTCTGTAATAGGCAGGGTATCCCCCCAAACGACCAGCAGTGGTATAAAGTAAAAAATACTTTTAAGTACTACTTAAGTTGTTTTTGGGGTATCTGTACTTTATTTTACTATTTATATTTTGGACAATTTTTACTTCACAACATTCCGAAAGAAAATTATGTACTTTTTACTCCTTACATTTTACCTGACACCCAAAAGTACTCTGTACATTTTGAATGCTTAGCCGGACAGGAAACGTGTATAATTCACCCACTTATCAAGAGAACATCCCTGGTCATTCCTACTGCCTCTGATCTGGCAGACTCACTAAACAGAGAACATCCCTGGTCATCCCTACTGCCTCTGATCTGGAGGACTCACTAAACAGAGAATATCCCTGGTCATCCCTACTGCCTCTGATCTGGAGGACTCACTAAACAGAGAACATCCCTGGTCATCCCTACTGCCTCTGATCTGGAGGACTCACTAAACAGAGAACATCCCTGGTCATCCCTACTGCCTCTGATCTGGCAGACTCACTAAACAGAGAACATCCCTGGTCATCCCTACTGTCTCTGATCTGGAGGACTCACTAAACAGAGAACATCCCTGGTCATCCCTACGATCTGGCAGACTCACTAAACAGAGAACATCCCTGGTCATCCCTACTGCCTCTGATCTGGAGGACTCACTAAACAGAGAACATCCCTGGTCATCCCTACTGCCTCTGATCTGGAGGACTCACTAAACAGAGAACATCCCTGGTCATCCCTATTGCCTCTGGTCTGGAGGACTCACTAAACAGAGAACATCCCTGGTCATCCCTACTGTCTCTGATCTGGAGGACTCACTAAACAGAGAACATCCCTGGTCATCCCTACGATCTGGCAGACTCACTAAACAGAGAACATCCCTGGTCATCCCTACTGCCTCTGATCTGGAGGACTCACTAAACAGAGAACATCCCTGGTCATCCCTACTGCCTCTGATCTGGAGGACTCACTAAACAGAGAACATCCCTGGTCATCCCTACTGCCTCTGATCTGGAGGACTCACTAAATAGAGAACATCCCTGGTCATCTCTACTGCCTCTGATCTGGAGGACTCACTAAACAGAGAACATCCCTGGTCATCCCTACTGTCTCTGATCTGGAGGACTCACTAAACAGAGAACATCCATGGTCATCCCTACTGCCTCTGATCTGGAGGACTCACTAAACAGAGAACATCCATGGTCATCCCTACTGCCTCTGATCTGGAGGACTCACTAAACAGAGAACATCCCTGGTCATCCCTACTGCCTCTGATCTGGAGGACTCACTAAACAGAGAACATCCCTGGTCATCCCTACTGCCTCTGGTCTGGAGGACTCACTAAACAGAGAACATCCCTGGTCATCCCTACTGCCTCTGATCTGGAGGACTCACTAAACAGAGAACATCCCTGGTCATCCCTACTGCCTCTGATCTGGAGGACTCACTAAACAGAACATCCCTGGTCATCCCTACTGCCTCTGGTCTGGAGGACTCACTAAACAGAGAACATCCCTGGTCATCCCTACTGCCTCTGATCTGGAGGACTCACTAAACAGAGAACATCCCTGGTCATCCCTACTGCCTCTGATCTGGAGGACTCACTAAACAGAGAACATCCCTGGTCATCCCTATTGCCTCTGGTCTGGAGGACTCACTAAACAGAGAACATCCCTGGTCATCCCTACTGCCTCTGATCTGGAGGACTCACTAAACAGAGAACATCCCTGGTCATCCCTACTGCCTCTGGTCTGGAGGACTCACTAAACAGAGAACATCCCTGGTCATCCCTACTGCCTCTGATCTGGTGGACTCACTAAACACAAATGCTTCATTTTGTAAATTATGTCTGAGTGTTGAATTGTGCCCCTGGCTATCCATAATTTTAAAAACAAGAACATTGTTATGTTTGGTTTGCTTAATATAAGACATTTTAAAACATTTTATATTTTGATACTTAAATACATTTAAAACCAAATACTTTTAGACTTTTACTCAAGTAGTATTTTACTGGTTGACTTTCACATTTACTTGAATCATTTTCTTTTAATATATCTTTACTTTTACGCAAGTATGAAAATGAAGTACTTTATCCACCACTGACGAACTGGCATGTCAAGAAGGGACAAACAACAACTGAAGTCACATCAAACTAGACTGTTCTGAATCCATTTTGGATTTTGGCCTCCGAACCTGTGTATTATAATCACGAAAGATTCATTAAAGTGTTTTTAATGAGCTGATTGTGTTATGATGACATGATGACACGCTGTCTAATTTGGTTTCAGAGAACTGAGTTCATGGTTCCAAACTCTTGTCTTGAGGATGATTCATTCAAAACGAATGTTGAATATTACATTTAAAATCAAATCAAATGTTTTAAGAATCAATATATACATATACCAGTAGGCTATACAGTAGGTATTGTGTGTATGTTCACACGCAATGTTTTTATTTATTTGTTATTTTACCAGGTAAGTTGACTGAGAACACATTTTCATTTGTAGCAACAACCTGGGGAATAGATGAGCCAATTGTAAAGTGGGGATTATTAGGTGACCGTGATGGTTTGAGGGGCAGATTAGGAATTTAGCCAGGACACCAGGGTTAACACCCCTACTCTTACGATAAGTGCCATGGGATCTTTAATGACCTCAGAGAGTCAGGACACCCGTTTAACTTCCCATCCGAAAGATGGCACCCTACACAGGGCAGTGTCACTGGCATTGGGATATTTTTTTAGACCAGGGGAAAGAGTGCCTCCTACTGGCCCTCCAACACCACTTCCAGCAGCATCTGGTCTCCCATCCAGGGACTGACCAGGACCAACCCTGCTTAGCTTCAGAAGCACCTCCAAAATGCACCTTATTTCCTGCAGAGTGCCCTGGTCAAAAGTAGTTTACTACCCATAATGCACTGGTCAAAGTAGTGCATTACCCAGAGTGCCCTGGTCAAAAGTAGTTTACTACCCATAATGCACTGGTCAAAGTAGTGCATTACCCAGAGTGCCCTGGTCAAAAGTAGTTTACTACCCATAATGCACTGGTCAAAGTAGTGCATTACCCAGAGTGCCCTGGTCAAAAGTAGTTTACTACCCATAATGCACTGGTCAAAGTAGTGCATTACCCATAGTGCCCTGGTCAAAAGTAGTTTACTACCCATAGTGCCCTGGTCAAAGTAGTGCATTACCCATAGTGCCCTGGTCAAAAGTAGTTTACTACCCATAGTGCCCTGGTCAACAGAAGTGCATTACCCAGAGTGTCCTGGTCAACAGAAGTGCAACATAGTGCCCTGGTCAACAGAAGGGCATTACCCATAGTGCCCTGGTCAACAAAAGTGCATTACCCATAGTACCCTGGTCAAAAAAAGTGCATTACTCAGAGTGCCCTGGTCAAAGTAGTGGATTACCCAGAGTGCCCTAGTCAAAAGTAGTTTACTACCCATAATGCACTGGTCAAAGTAGTGCATTACCCATAGTGCCCTAGTCAAAAGTAGTTTACTACCCATAATGCACTGGTCAAAAGTAGTGTCCTACCCAGAGTGCCCTGGTCAAAATAAGTGCATTACCCAGAGTGCCCTTGTCAAAAGTAGTGCACTACCCAGAGTGCCCTTGTCAAAAGTAGTGCACTATATAGTGAATAAGGTTTCAGACAGCATCAGTCTGCTAACATTATTTTCCCTGTGCTTAATACTGTCCTCTCACCCTAAAATCATTCATCTATCCGGCTTTCTAGAGTGAGTAGGTTGAATCAGCAGAAATCCCCTTTATGTAAAGTACCAGGCTTAGTCTGCTATGAGTCAGTGGAGAAGTTGTTTTTCATCGTTGCCATAAAACTTCAATTAAACTTTGAGTCTCAAACAGCCGCCTGTCCCTTTTAATAGCTGGGCAACTGCACACCATTTCAGGAAATAAACACCTTTTTCAAATAAACATCCGGTCTAAATTAATTATTTACGAGGTTACCATGAATTGCCATGACTTGTTTACAAAGTTTAATGTTTGATTTGTTACATTAAATAATTCAGTAATGACTCCGGGGAAAAACATGATGGCAATCATCCGTTTTTATCGCCAGTAAGAAACTGCTATCCATTAGCCGCTAACAGCTGACAACTGCTAGTTAACTGCCAAGCAAATAAAACTGTCAACTGTGGGAGTACAGACCCAAAGAAATTGGTTGAACACCCTCTAGTGGCGAAAGTAAGAACTGCTAAAAATGTACAGTTTTTTTTTTTTTTTTACCTTTATTTAACTAGGCAAGTCAGTTATAAGAACAAATTATTATTTTCAATGACAGCCTAGGAACAATGGGTTAACTGCCTGTTCAGGGGCAGAACAACAGCTCGGGGGTTTGAAACATTTACATTACATTTACATTTAAGTCATTTAGCAGACGCTCTTATCCAGAGCGACTTACCACATTTACATCAAACATTTTCATGCAGATGAATTGTCTGACGCAATGAAAATAAAAATAACTGGGATGATGGAAACATGAAATGTGATTACAATTTCAGAAATGCTGACAGAGAATTTGTTCGTTTGACATGGTGGGATCTGTTAGCGACTGTAAAATTAATTATTTGAGAAATTGGCGGTGGAAATGCCTTTTGATGCACAAACCTTGATATAATTAACACAGTGGAGGGGAAAACGGATCTCAACACTGGAACGGCAGCAAACACAGAGAAATCATTTGTTTTATTTGTATTTGATACCACGGCATTATGGGTAGTAAACTACTTTTGACCAGGGCATTATGGGTAGTAAACTACTTTTGACCAGGGCATTATGGGTAGTAAACTACTTTTGACCAGGGCATTATGGGTAGTAAACTACTTTTGACCAGGGCATTATGGGTAGTAAACTACTTTTGACCAGGGCACTATGGGTAGTAAACTACTTTTGACCAGGGCACTATGGGTAGTAAACCACCTTCCGGAGACACCTGAAACCCCACCTCTTTAAGGAATACCTAGGATAGGATAAGTAATCCCTCTCACCCCCCTTAAGATTTAGATGCACTATTGTAAAGTGACTGTTCCACTGGATGTCATAAGGTGAATGCACCAATTTGTAAGTCGCTCTGGATAAGAGCGTCTGCTAAATGACTTAAATGTAATGTTAAATGTAAACTACTTTTGACCACGGCACTATGGGTAGTAAACTACTTTTGACCAGGGCACTATGGGTAGTAAACTACTTTTGACCACGGCACTATGGGTAGTAAACTACTTTTGACCAGGGCATTATGGGTAGTAAACTACTTTTGACCAGGGCACTCTGGGTAATGCACTACTTTGACCAGTCCACTGAACCGACTACAGTCGGTACCACAAGCCCATTCTCCCCAACTCATGTGTCATCAACCTTCTGTGAAAAGGAACATCCTATGGAAGCAATAACATGTTGTGTGGTCCTCCCACTACGACACAGGACTCGCATGCAGTTTATTATGCTACAGATCTGTTGTGTGGTCCTCCCACTACGACTCAGGAAAGCATGTAGTTTATTAGGCTACAGATCTGTTACGTGGTCCTCCCACTATGACTCGGGACTCGCATGTAGTTTATTAGGCTACAGATCTGTTGTGTGGTCCTCCCACTACGACAGGAAAGCATGCAGTTTATTAGGCTACAGAGCTGTTGTGTGGTCCTCCCACTACGACTCAGGAAATAATGTAGTTTATTAGGCTACAGATCTGTTGTGTGGTCCTCCCACTACGACTCAGGAAAGCATGTAGTTTATTAGGCTACAGATCTGTTGTGTGGTCCTCCCACTACGACTCAGGAAAGCATGTAGTTTATTAGGCTACAGATTTGTTGTGTGGTCCTCCCACTACGACTCAGGAAAGCATGTAGTTTATTAGGCTACAGATCTGTTGCGTGGTCCTCCCACTACGACTCAGGAAAGCATGTAGTTTATTAGGCTACAGAGCTGTTGTGTGGTCCTCCCACTACGACTCAGGAAAGCATGTAGTTTATTAGGCTACAGATCTGTTGTGTGGTCCTCCCACTATGTCTCAGGAAAGCATGTAGTTTATTAGACTACAGATCTGTTGTGTGGTCCTCCCACTACGACTCAGGAAGCATGTAGTTTATTAGGCTACAGATCTGTTGTGTGGTCCTCCCACTACGACTCAGGAAAGCATGCAGTTTATTAGGCTACAGATCTGTTGTGTGGTCCTCCCACTACGACTCAGGAAAGCATGTAGTTTATTAGGCTACAGATCTGTTGTGTGGTCCTCCCACTATGACTCAGGACTCGCATGTAGTTTATTAGGCTACAGATCTGTTGTGTGGTCCTCCCACTACGACTCAGGACTCGCATGTAGTTTATTAGGCTACAGATCTGTTGGGTGGTCCTCCAACTACGACTCAGGAAAGGATGTAGTTTAGTAGGGTACAGATCTGTTGTGTGGTCCTCCCACTACGACTCAGTAAAGCATGTAGTTTATTAGGCTACAGATCTGTTGAGTGGTCCTCCCACTACGACACAGGACTCTCACATAGTTTATTAGGCTACAGATCTGTTGTGTGGTCCTCCCAATACGACTCAGGAAAGCATGTAGTTTATTAGGCTACAGATCTGTTGTCTCTTCCTCCCACTACGACTCGGGACTCGCATGTAGCTTATTAGGCTACAGATCTGTTGTGTGGTCCTCCCACTACGACTCAGGAGAGCATGTAGTTTATTAGGCTACAGATCTGTTGTGTGGTCCTCCCACTACGACTCAGTAAATCATGTAGTTTATTAGGCTACAGATCTGTTGTCTGGTCCTCCCACTACGACTCGGGAAAGCATGTAGTTTATTAGGCTACAGATCTGTTGTGTGGTCCTCCCACTACGACTCAGGAAAGCATGTAGTTTATTAGTCTACAGATCTGTTGTGTGGTCCTCCCACTACGACTCAGGAAAGCATGTAGTTTATTAGGCTACAGATCTGTTGTGTGGTCCTCAAACGACTCAGGAAAGCATGTAGTTTATTAGGCTACAGATCTGTTGTGTGGTCCTCCCACTATGACTCAGTAAAGCATGTAGTTTATTAGGCTACAGATCTGTTGTGTGGTCCTCCCACTACGACTCAGTAAAGCATGTAGTTTATTAGGCTACAGATCTGTTGTGTGGTCCTCCCACTACGACTCAGGAAAGCATGTAGTTTATTAGGCTACAGATGAAGTAAATGACGATGAACTTCACAGGGGGGGTGAAAGGTCACGGTGATGAGCTTGATGTTCTTTTACCAGTAGATATCGAGGGTCTTATACTGGTGACATGACGATGGACGCTTTGGCTACCATTTAACAAAAACAAATTATATCCCTCTTATCCATAATAATCTCATAATGTAGGTAGGCTACCCGCACTGTAGAGCATCTGTGCCAAGGTTGTTGGCACATTAGTTATATAACTCAACAGTTTTTGTGACAAAACGATCAGTAGATTTTTTTTAAATGAGATGGAAACCCATTTAAAATGTTTTATTTTATTTTTTTATTCAGTACATGGGAATTTACCGGTAAAAGTCATGTTTATGTGCACTATGTCTTCACGCGCAGTCTTCATCCATGTAAAGGTTTTCCTCCTCTTCCTCTGAAGAGGAGAGGCGAGAAGGATCGTAGGACCAATATGCGGCGTGGTAAGTGTCCATGGTTCTTTTAATAAGAAATCCTCAACATGAACACAACTGATACAACACAATAAACGTGAAAACCGAAACAGCCCTATCTGGTGCAGAAAACACAAAGACAGGAAACAACCACCCACAAAACCCAACACAAAACAGGCTACCTAAATATGGTTCCCAATCAGAGACAATGACTAACACCTGCCTCTGATTGAGAACCATATCAGGCCAAACATAGAAATAGACAAACCAGACACACAACATAGAATGCCCACCCAGCTCACGTCCTGACCAACACTAAAACAAGGAAAACGCAAAAGTACTATGGTCAGAACGTGACAATCCACATAAAGTCTGTTTGATGGAAACAAATCTCTGGTGGGAAAATGCTCATATTGATTTATGCAGAATTTAGAATATTCGTATGCAAATCTGTCGTCTCCAATGGAAACCAGTTATAGTGTGTAAATGATGACACAGTGCAGGAAATGTAGGAAATTGATTAAAATGATGGAAGTGAATGCTGTAATTTAAATATATATATGTTATGCAAATGTGCAAAAGCTCTGTGCATTAAGTAATTAGACGCCTGGCACAAATAGAAGCCTGTCACTAATAAAAGCCTGTTGTGTTCAGTGATTAACGGAAATAAACGGCCAGGCTGTTATTCAAAGTTTATCGAAATTAAAATCAAATCAATTTTATTGGTCACATACACGTGTTTAGCAGATGTTACAGTAATGCGAGCGTAGTGAAATGCTTGTGCTTCTAGTTCCGAAAGCGCAGCAACATCTAACAAGTAATATCTAACAGTTTCACAACATATAACCCAACATAGAGGAAAATGGAAGTAAGGAATGGATTAAGACGTGTCTGGCACCCTTTTCTCTGATCTACAGCAAACAGACAAACAGAATGCATTCAGTGGCCAAACAGGATATTCATAGCCAAGATAGAAAAATACATCCAAGAATCAGTCAGCACTGTTTCAGTGTGTGTGTGTGTGTGTGTGTGTGTGTGTGTGTGTGTGTGTGTGTGTGTGTGTGTGTGTGTGTGTGTGTGTGTGTGTGTGTGTGTGTGTGTGTGTGTGTGTGTGTGTGTGTGTGTGTGTGTGTGTGTACTCAGATCCTTTTACGTGTCATGTGGGCCTGGAGATGCTAAACGTGTTTATGTTCATTTCTGGTCAATTACTGTGAGACCGACAGTCTTTTGCATGACAATAACCAAAGCTCCAGTCCTAAACAATGCAGAGAAAATAGATCTGCGTTCTGCTTCATGGAAGAAATTTGATTTTTACAAAGTTACATATCAAATGTGAAATCTTCAACCACCAGACACTCTTCAACTCGAATCCAGCGTCCAAAACGAAAACAACATTTCCAGACACGAGAGTTAAGCCCAAATCTGACAGGAATTGATGAATGGTTTATAAGGGATTTACACACTAACGGGATCTATTTAGCAGCGTTCTCCACATCTCCGCCATAGCCATCAAAAGAAGCAGCTGAATAGCAGCACATTCAAGACCGGCATCTATTGGGCCAACTTACTAAGTCTTCAAGATCTGTTATAAAGGCCCTCATAGAATGTTCTAGATTTACCAGGGATTTTTATTTATTTTTTACTTATTTTTCCTTTATTTAACTAGGCAAGTCAGTGACGGCCTGGGAACAGTGGGTTAACTGGTCTAGGAACAGTGGGGTTAACTGGTCTAGGAACAGTGGGGTTAACTTCCTTGCTCAGGGGCAGAACGACAGATTCATACCTTGTCAGCTTGGAGGTTTGAACTTGCAACCTTCCGGTTACTAGTCCAACGCTCTAACCACTAGGCTATCAAGTCACCTCTACACTCTAACCACTAGGCTACCCTGCCGCCCCTCCACTCTAACCACTAGGCTACCCTGCCGCCCCTCCACTCTAACCACTAGGCCACCCTGCCGCCCCTCCACTCTAACCACTAGGCTACCCTGCCGCCCCTCCACTCTAACCACTAGGCCACCCTGCCGCCCCTCCACTCTAACCACTAGGCTACCCTGCCGCCCCTCCACTCTAACCACTAGGCTACCCTGCCGCCCCTCCACTCTAACCACTAGGCTACCCTGCCGCCCCTCCACTCTAACCACTAGGCTACCCTGCCGCCCCTCCACTCTAACCACTAGGCTACCCTGTCGCCCCTCCACTCTAACCACTAGGCCACCCTGTCACCTCTACACTCTAACCACTAGGCTACCCTGCCGCCCCTCCACTCTAACCACTAGGCTACCCTGCCGCCCCTCCACTCTAACCACTAGGCTACCCTGCTGCCCCTCCACTCTAACCACTAGGCCACCCTGCCGCCCCTCCACTCTAACCACTAGGCTACCCTGCCGCCCCTCCACTCTAACCACTAGGCTACCCTGCCGCCCCTCCACTCTAACCACTAGGCTACCCTGTCGCCCCTCCACTCTAACCACTAGGCCACCCTGCCGCCCCTCCACTCTAACCACTAGGCTACCCTGCCGCCCCTCCACTCTAACCACTAGGCCACCCTGCCGCCCCTCCACTCTAACCACTAGGCTACCCTGCCGCCCCTCCACTCTAACCACTAGGCTACCCTGCCGCCCCTCCACTCTAACCACTAGGCTACCCTGCCGCCCCTCCACTCTAAACACTAGGCTACCCTGCCGCCTCTCCACTCTAAACACTAGGCTACCCTGCCGCCCCTCCACTCTAAACACTAGGCTACCCTGCCGCCCCTCCACTCTAAACACTAGGCTACCCTGCCGCCCCTCCACTCTAACCACTAGGCTACCCTGCTGCCCCTCCACTCTAAACACTAGGCTACCCTGTCGCCCCTCCACTCTAACCACTAGGCTACCCTGCCGCCCCTCCACTCTAACCACTAGGCCACCCTGCCGCCCCTCCACTCTAACCACTAGGCTACCCTGCCGCCCCTCCACTCTAACCACTAGGCTACCCTGCCGCCCCTCCACTCTAACCACTAGGCCACCCTGCCGCCCCTCCACTCTAACCACTAGGCTACCCTGTCGCCCCTGTCTGTAATGTCAGAAATCCTACTATTCTGCACATATCATCAATATGGAAACGATCCAGTTACTTCATTCCGTTAGTCAGTAGTTGTAACACAGCCGACTCAATTACTCAACTTGTATCTTTGGTTCCTACTAATCTTTAGTTCCCACTCACCGCAAGATAGAAGGCTGCGTAGACACTGAGCGCTGCCTCTTTGGAGGGGAAGGTTTTGCGTGCGCGCAGGACATCCTCCTGGTTCCCCGTGCAGGCCTCCTGGTGACTGATGTAGATCAGGGCGTGCTGGCAGCCCAGGGCTGTGTAGTTGGGCTTACACACCGTCAGGAAGTGTGGGGCCAGATTCCCCGTCACCAGCTGTCCGGCGTTCACAAAGATGTCCACGGTGAACAGGCCGAACGTGTAGACGCCTGGATAGAGGGGGAGAGACACTGGTTAGACGCCTGGATAGAGGGGGAGAGACACTGGTTAGACGCCTGGATAGAGGGGGAGAGACACTGGTTAGACGCCTGGATAGAGGGGGAGAGACACTGGTTAGACGCCTGGATAGAGGGGGAGAGACACTGGTTAGACGCCTGGATAGAGGGGGAGAGACACTGGTTAGAGACACTGGTTAGACGCCTGGATAGAGGGGGAGAGACACTGGTTAGAGACACTGGTTAGACGCCTGGATAGAGTGGGAGAGACACTGGTTAGACGCCTGGATAGAGGGGGAAAGAGACACTGGTTAGACGCCTGGATAGAGGGGGAGAGAGACACTGGTTAGATGCCTGGATAGAGGGGGAGAGAGACACTGGTTAGACGCCTGGATAGAGGGGGAGAGACACTGGTTAGACGCCTGGATAGAGGGGGAGAGAGAGACACTGGTTAGACGCCTGGATAGAGGGGGAGAGAGACACTGGTTAGACGCCTGGATAGAGGGGGAGAGACACTGGTTAGACGCCTGGATAGAGGGGGAGAGAGACACTGGTTAGACGCATGGATAGAGGGGGAGAGAGACACTGGTTAGATGCCTGGATAGAGGGGGAGAGAGACACTGGTTAGATGCCTGGATAGAGGGGGAGAGAGACACTGGTTAGTCGCCTGGATAGAGGGGGAGAGAGACACTGGTTAGATGCTTGGATAGAGGGGGAGAGAGACACTGGTTAGATGCCTGGATAGAGGGGGGAGAGAGACACTGGTTAGATGCCTGGATAGAGGGGGAGAGAGACAATGGTTAGACGCCTGGATAGAGGGGGAGAGAGACACTGGTTAGACGCCTGGATAGAGGGGGAGAGACACTGGTTAGACGCCTGGATAGAGGGGGAGAGAGACACTGGTTAGAGGGGAGATAGACACTGGATAGAGGGGAGAGAGACACTGGTTAGAGGGGAGAGAGACACTGGTTAGAGGGGGAGAGAGACACTGGTTAGAGGGGAAGAGAGACACTGGTTAGAGGGGAGAGAGACACTGGTTAGAGGGGAGATAGACACTGGTTAGAGGGGGTGATAGACACTGGTTAGAGGGGAAGATATACACTGGATAGAGGGGAGATAGACACTGGATAGAGGGGGGGATAGACACTGGATAGAAGGGGAGATAGACACTGGTTAGAGGGGGAGAGAGACACTGGTTAGAGGGGGGAGAGAGACACTGGTTAGAGGGGGAGAGAGACTGGTTAGAGGGGGAGAGAGACACTGGTTAGAGGGGGAGAGAGACATTGGTTAGAGGGGGAGAGAGACACTGGTTAGAGGGGAAGAGAGACACTGGTCTGATTTCCTGCGGTAACACTGGTGAGCATAAGCAGACATAACGACACAGAGAGACACACAGACACAAAGGCACACACATAATGACACAGAGACATGTACAGAGACACAGAGAGACACACAGAGAAGACAGGACACATAAACAGCGTGTCCACTAAGCTTCCCCCTAAAGTCAATTTAAATACATTTGCTGAAATGATTTAATTACTCCTGTCTATGCAGAAATCAATAAAAAACATTCAAATGATTTGACCAGAGAGCGTGACTTAACCACAGAGGATCATTAATGATTTGACCAGAGAGCGTAACTTAACCACAGAGGATCATTAATGATTTGACCAGAGAGCGTAACTTAACCACAGAGGATCATTAATGATTTGACCAGAGAGCGTAACTTAACCACAGAGGATCATTAATGATTTGACCAGAGAGCGTAACTTAACCACAGAGGATCATTAATGATTTGACCAGAGAGCGTAACTCATTAATGATTTGAACCAACAGAGGATCATTAATGATTTGACCAGAGAGCGTAACTTAACCACAGAGGATCTTTAATGATTTGACCAGAGAGCGTAACTTAACCACAGAGGATCATTAATGATTTGACCAGAGAGCGTAACTTAACCACAGAGGATCATTAATGATTTGACCAGAGAGCGTAACTTAACCACAGAGGATCATTAATGATTTGACCAGAGAGCGTAACTTAACCACAGAGGATCATTAATGATTTGACCAGAGAGCGTAACTTAACCACAGAGGATCATTAATGATTTGACCAGAGAGCGTAACTTAACCACAGAGGATCATTAATGATTTGACCAGAGAGCGTAACTTAACCACAGAGGATCATTAATGATTTGACCAGAGAGCGTTTGAAGAGAGCTTAACCACAGAGGATCATTAATGATTTGACCAGAGAGCGTAACTTAACCACAGAGGATCATTAATGATTTGACCAGAGAGCGTAACTTAACCACAGAGGATCATTAATGATTTGACCAGAGAGCGAGGATCATTAATGATTTGACCACTCATTAATGATTTGACCAGAGAGCCACCACAGAGGATCATTAATGATTTGACCAGAGAGCGTAACTTAACCACAGAGGATCATTAATGATTTGACCAGAGAGCGTAACTTAACCACAGAGGATCATTAATGATTTGACCAGAGAGCGTAACTTAACCACAGAGGATCATTAATGATTTGACCAGAGAGCGTAACTTAACCACAGAGGATCATTAATGATTTGACCAGAGAGCGTAACTTAACCACAGAGGATCATTAATGATTTGACCAGAGAGCGTAACTTAACCACAGAGGATCATTAATGATTTGACCAGAGAGCGTAACTTAACCACAGAGGATCATTAATGATTTGACCAGAGAGCGTAACTTAACCACAGAGGATCATTAATGATTTGACCAGAGAGCGTAACTTAACCACAGAGGATCATTAATGATTTGACCAGAGAGCGTAACTTAACCACAGAGGATCATTAATGATTTGACCAGAGAGCGTAACTTAACCACAGAGGATCATTAATGATTTGACCAGAGAGCGTAACTCATAACCACAGAGGATCATTAATGATTTGACCAGAGAGCGTAACTTAACCACAGAGGATCATTAATGATTTGACCAGAGAGCGTAACTTAACCACAGAGGATCATTAATGATTTGACCAGAGAGCGTAACCACAGAGGATCATTAATTTGACCAGAGAGCAGAGGATCATTAATGATTTGACCAGAGAGCGTAACTTAACCACAGAGGATCATTAATGATTTGACCAGAGAGCGTAACTTAACCACAGAGGATCATTAATGATTTGACCAGAGAGCGTAACTTAACCACAGAGGATCATTAATGATTTGACCAGAGAGCGTAACTTAACCACAGAGGATCATTAATGATTTGACCAGAGAGCGTAACTTAACCACAGAGGATCATTAATGATTTGACCAGAGAGCGTAACTTAACCACAGAGGATCATTAATGATTTGACCAGAGAGCGTAACTTAACCACAGAGGATCATTAATGATTTGACCAGAGAGCGTAACTTAACCACAGAGGATCATTAATGATTTGACCAGAGAGCGTAACTTAACCACAGAGGATCATTAATGATTTGACCAGAGAGCGTAACTTAACCACAGAGGATCATTAATGATTTGACCAGAGAGCGTAACTTAACCACAGAGGATCATTAATGATTTGACCAGAGAGCGTGACTTAACCACAGAGGATCATTAATGATTTGACCAGAGAGCGTAACTTAACCACAGAGGATCATTAATGATTTGACCAGACTTAACCACAGAGGATCATTAATGATTTGACCAGAGAGCTTAACCACAGAGGATCATTAATGATTTGACCAGAGAGCGTAACTTAACCACAGAGGATCATTAATGATTTGACCAGAGAGCGTAACTTAACCACAGAGGATCATTAATGATTTGACCAGAGAGCGTAACTTAACCACAGAGGATCATTAATGATTTGACCAGAGAGCGTAACTTAACCACAGAGGATCATTAATGATTTGACCAGAGAGCGTAACTTAACCACAGAGGATCATTAATGATTTGACCAGAGAGCGTAACTTAACCACAGAGGATCATTAATGATTTGACCAGAGAGCGTAACTTAACCACAGAGGATCATTAATGATTTGACCAGAGAACCACAGAGGATCGATTTGAAGAGCGTAACTTAACCACAGAGGATCATTAATGATTTGACCAGAGAGCGTAACTTAACCACAGAGGATCATTAATGATTTGACCAGAGAGCGTAACTTAACCACAGAGGATCATTAATGATTTGACCAGAGAGCGTAACTTAACCACAGAGGATCATTAATGATTTGACCAGAGAGCGTAACTTAACCACAGAGGATCATTAATGATTTGACCAGAGAGCGTAACTTAACCACAGAGGATCATTAATGATTTGACCAGAGAGCGTAACTTAACCACAGAGGATCATTAATGATTTGACCAGAGAGCGTAACTTAACCACAGAGGATCATTAATGATTTGACCAGAGAGCGTAACTTAACCACAGAGGATCATTAATGATTTGACCAGAGAGCGTAACTTAACCACAGAGGATCATTAATGATTTGACCAGAGAGCGTAACTTAACCACAGAGGATCATTAATGATTTGACCAGAGAGCCACAGAGGATCATTAATGATTTGACCAGAGAGCGTAACCACAGAGGATCATTAATGATTTGACCAGAGAGCGTAACTTAACCACAGAGGATCATTAATGATTTGACCAGAGAGCGTAACTTAACCACAGAGGATCATTAATGATTTGACCAGAGAGCGTAACTTAACCACAGAGGATCATTAATGATTTGACCAGAGAGCGTAACTTAACCACAGAGGATCATTAATGATTTGACCAGAGAGCGTAACTTAACCACAGAGGATCATTAATGATTTGACCAGAGAGAGGATCGTAACTTAACCACAGAGGATCATTAATGATTTGACCAGAGAGCGTAACTTAACCACAGAGGATCATTAATGATTTGACCAGAGAGCGTAACTTAACCACAGAGGATCATTAATGATTTGACCAGAGAGCGTAACTTAACCACAGAGGATCATTAATGATTTGACCAGAGAGCGTAACTTAACCACAGAGGATCATTAATGATTTGACCAGAGAGCGTAACTTAACCACAGAGGATCATTAATGATTTGACCAGAGAGCGTAACCACAGAGGATCATTAATGATTTGAACCACAGAGGATCATTAATGATTTGACCAGAGAGCGTAACTTAACCACAGAGGATCATTAATGATTTGACCAGAGAGCGTAACTTAACCACAGAGGATCATTAATGATTTGACCAGAGAGCGTAACTTAACCACAGAGGATCATTAATGATTTGACCAGAGAGCGTAACTTAACCACAGAGGATCATTAATGATTTGACCAGAGAGCGTAACTTAACCACAGAGGATCATTAATGATTTGACCAGAGAGCGTAACTTAACCACAGAGGATCATTAATGATTTGACCAGAGAGCGTAACTTAACCACAGAGGATCATTAATGATTTGACCAGAGAGCGTAACTTAACCACAGAGGATCATTAATGATTTGACCAGAGAGCGTAACTTAACCACAGAGGATCATTAATGATTTGACCAGAGAGCGTAACTTAACCACAGAGGATCATTAATGATTTGACCAGAGAGCGTAACTTAACCACAGAGGATCATTAATGATTTGACCAGAGAGCGTAACTTAACCACAGAGGATCATTAATGATTTGACCAGAGAGCGTAACTTAACCACAGAGGATCATTAATGATTTGACCAGAGAGCGTAACTTAACCACAGAGGATCATTAATGATTTGACCAGAGAGCGTAACTTAACCACAGAGGATCATTAATGATTTGACCAGAGAGCGTAACTTAACCACAGAGGATCATTAATGATTTGACCAGAGAGCGTAACTTAACCACAGAGGATCATTAATGATTTGACCAGAGAGCGTAACTTAACCACAGAGGATCATTAATGATTTGACCAGAGAGCGTAACTTAACCACAGAGGATCATTAATGATTTGACCAGAGAGCGTAACTTAACCACAGAGGATCATTAATGATTTGACCAGAGAGCGTAACTTAACCACAGAGGATCATTAATGATTTGACCAGAGAGCGTAACTTAACCACAGAGGATCATTAATGATTTGACCAGAGAGCGTAACTTAACCACAGAGGATCATTAATGATTTGACCAGAGAGCGTAACTTAACCACAGAGGATCATTAATGATTTGACCAGAGAGCGTAACTTAACCACAGAGGATCATTAATGATTTGACCAGAGAGCGTAACTTAACCACAGAGGATCATTAATGATTTGACCAGAGAGCGTAACTTAACCACAGAGGATCATTAATGATTTGACCAGAGAGCGTAACTTAACCACAGAGGATCATTAATGATTTGACCAGAGAGCGTAACTTAACCACAGAGGATCATTAATGATTTGACCAGAGAGCGTAACTTAACCACAGAGGATCATTAATGATTTGACCAGAGAGCGTAACTTAACCACAGAGGATCATTAATGATTTGACCAGAGAGCGTAACTTAACCACAGAGGATCATTAATGATTTGACCAGAGAGCGTAACTTAACCACAGAGGATCATTAATGATTTGACCAGAGAGCGTAACTTAACCACAGAGGATCATTAATGATTTGACCAGAGAGCGTAACTTAACCACAGAGGATCATTAATGATTTGACCAGAGAGCGTGACCACAGAGGATCATTAATGATAACCACAGAGGATCATTAATGATTTGACCAGAGAGCGTGACCACAGAGGATCATTAATGATTTGACACAGAGGATCATTAATGATTTGACCAGAGAGCGTAACTTAACCACAGAGGATCATTAATGATTTGACCAGAGAGCGTGACTTAACCACAGAGGATCATTAATGATTTGACCAGAGAGCGTAACTTAACCACAGAGGATCATTAATGATTTGACCAGAGAGCGTAACTTAACCACAGAGGATCATTAATGATTTGACCAGAGAGCGTAACTTAACCACAGAGGATCAATGATTTGAATGATTTGACCAGAGAGCGTAACTTAACCACAGAGGATCATTAATGATTTGACCAGAGAGCGTGACTTAACCACAGAGGATCATTAATGATTTGACCAGAGAGCGTTTGAACTTAACCACAGAGGATCATTAATGATTTGACCAGAGAGCGTAACTTAACCACAGAGGATCATTAATGATTTGACCAGAGAGCGTAACTTAACCACAGAGGATCATTAATGATTTGACCAGAGAGCGTGACTTAACCACAGAGGATCATTAATGATTTGACCAGAGAGCGTAGGATCATTAATGATTTGAACCACAGAGGATCATTAATGATTTGACCAGAGAGCGTAACTTAACCACAGAGGATCATTAATGATTTGACCAGAGAGCGTGACTTAACCACAGAGGATCATTAATGATTTGACCAGAGAGCGTAACTTAACCACAGAGGATCATTAATGATTTGACCAGAGAGCGTAACTTAACCACAGAGGATCATTAATGATTTGACCAGAGAGCGTAACTTAACCACAGAGGATCATTAATGATTTGACCGAGAGCGTAACTTAACCACAGAGGATCATTAATGATTTGACCAGAGAGCGTGAACTTAACCACAGAGGATCATTAATGATTTGACCAGAGAGCGTAACTTAACCACAGAGGATCATTAATGATTTGACCAGAGAGCGTAACTTAACCACAGAGGATCATTAATGATTTGACCAGAGAGCGTAACTTAACCACAGAGGATCATTAATGATTTGACCAGAGAGCGTAACTTAACCACAGAGGATCATTAATGATTTGACCAGAGAGCGTGACTTAACCACAGAGGATCATTAATGATTTGACCAGAGAGCGTAACTTAACCACAGAGGATCATTAATGATTTGACCAGAGAGCGTAACTTAACCACAGAGGATCATTAATGATTTGACCAGAGAGCGTAACTTAACCACAGAGGATCATTAATGATTTGACCAGAGAGCGTAACTTAACCACAGAGGATCATTAGACTCTTGTAAAAGACTTTGGATTATTTCAAATCACAAGCTCTTAGGCCTCTTAACTCTACCTACATGTACATACTACCTCAACTAACCGGTGCCCCAAACATTCACTCTGTACCGGTACCCCCTGTATATAGTCTCCACATTGACTCTGTACCGGTACCCCCTGTATATAGCCTCCACATTGACTCTGTACCAGTACCCCCTGTATATAGTCTCCACATTGACTCTGTACCGGTACCCCCTGTATATAGTCTCCACATTGACTCTGTACCGGTACCCCCTGTATATAGCCTCCACATTGACTCTGTACCGATACCCCCTGTATATAGCCTCCACATGGACTCTGTACCGGTACCCCCTGTATATAGCCTCCACATTGACTCTGTACCGGTACCCCCTGTATATAGTCTCCACATTGACTCTGTACCGGTAACCCCTGTATATAGCCTCCACATTGACTCTGTACCGGTACCCCCTGTATATAGCCTCCACATTGACTCTGTACCGGTACCCCCTGTATATAGTCTCCACATTGACTCTGTACCGGTACCCCCTGTATATAGCCTCCACATTGACTCTGTACCGGTACCCCCTGTATATAGCCTCCACATTGACTCTGTACCGGTACCCCTGTATATAGCCTCCACATTGACTCTGTACCGGTACCCCCTGTATATAGCCTCCACATTGACTCTGTACCACTACCCCCTGTATATAGCCTCCACATTGACTCTGTACCGGTACCCCCTGTATATAGCCTCCACATTGACTCTGTACCAGTACCCCCTGTATATAGCCTCCACATTGACTCTGTACCGATACCCCCTATATATAGCCTCCACATTGACTCTGTACCAATACCCCCTGTATATAGCCTCCACATTGACTCTGTACCAGTACCCCCTGTATATAGCCTCCACATTGACTCTGTACCGGTACCCCCTGTATATAGCCTCCACATTGACTCTGTACCGATACCCCCTGTATATAGTCTCCACATTGACTCTGTACCAGTACCCCCTCTATATAGCCTCCACATTGACTCTGTACCGGTACCCCCTGTATATAGCCTCCACATTGACTCTGTACCGTAATACTCTGTATATAGCCTCCACATTGACCCTGTACTGGTACCCCCTGTATATAGTCTCCACATTGACCCTGTACTAGTAACCCCTGTATATAGCCTCCACATTGACTCTGTACTGGTACCCCCTGTATATAGTCTCCACATTGACTCTGTACTGGTACCCCCTGTATATAGTCTCAACTCTCCAGAATGCTCTCAACTCTCCAGAATGCTCTCAACTCTCCAGAATGCTCTCAACTCTCCAGAATGCTCTCAACTCTCCGGAATGCTCTCAACTCTCCAGAATGCTCTCAACTCTCCAGAATGCTCTCAACTCTCCGCAATGCTCTCAACTCTCCAGAATGCTCTCAACTCTCCAGAATGCTCTCAACTCTCCAGAATGCTCTCAACTCTCCAGAATGCTCTCAACTCTCCGGAATGCTCTCATATCTCCGGAATTCTCTAAACTCTCCAGAATGCTCTCAACTCTCCGGAATGTTTTTGTAACATCCATTTTGCGAATGTTAATAGTTTCTCACGGTATTTGTAAAACACTTTCCCGGCCTCACCAAGCCTCGGTGTGAAAGAGCAAAATATCATCTGATGATGCCATATATCCAGTGGAAACGTCATAAAATAATGGGGGGGAAAAACAGCTGTCCTGAGTTCACTGGTCTGGGAAACTCTGAGGACCCGGAGTTGTTGTTGATTGTTGATACAATGTTGCAAGTTTGCTAGAGACAGCTTCAGGCCAAACCCAGTTGATTGATTACTTAATTAAAAAGTTATAGGCATACTGCTGCATTGGCCCATGGGCTATTTCTGAGTACCATGTGTTAATTTCTTTAGCCACCAATGGATTACAGTCTATCAATGTGTCCATATGGCAGAGGCTGGTGCTCTAGTTGGACTCTGTGTCTCTGCATCTTAATGCGACGTTCAGCTTTGAAGCCCACTTAGCTGGAAGAGTAGAGAAAAAAGGCTTCATTAATGTTGAGTGGCTTTCTGTTTTGTCTCCGTGTCTCCTTGTTTTACATTCTATTCACTGCTTTTTCATCTTCTGTATTCTTAATTAAAGGGAGCGAGGGATGAGATGAGACAAAAGGAGGGGGTGAGACAAGGGATGAGATGAGACAAAAGGAGGGGGTGAGACAAGAGATGGGATGAGATTAGAGGAGGGGTGAGACAAGAGATGAGATGAGACAAAAGGAGGGGGTGAGACAAGAGATGGGATGAGACTAGAGGAGGGGTGAGACAAGAGATGAGATGAGATTAGAGGAGGGGTGAGACAAGAGATGAGATGAGACAAAAGGAGGGGTGAGACAAGAGATGGGATGAGATTAGAGGAGGGGTGAGACAAGAGATGAGATGAGATTAGAGGAGGGGTGAGACAAGAGATGGGATGAGACGAGAGGAGGGTGAGACAAGAGATGGGATGAGACGAGAGGAGGGTGAGACAAGAGATGGGATGAGACGAGAGGAGGGTGAGACAAGAGATGGGATGAGATTAGAGGAGGTTGAGATTAGAGGAGGGTAGATGCTGACGGACTGATTATTACTTCTGTCAGATGCATTACTTCAACAGTGACTCACTAGGTAAGACTCAGACACGACTCAGACAAGACTCAGACATGACTCAGACAAGACTCAGACAAGACTCAGACAAGACTCAGACAAGACTCAGACAAGACTCAGACACGACGCAGACAAGACGCAGACACGACTCAGACAAGACTCAGACACGACGCAGACAAGACTCAGACAAGACTCAGACAAGACTCAGACAAGACGCAGACACGACTCAGACACGACTCAGACACGACGCAGACAAGACTCAGACACAACTCAGACAAGACTCAGACAAGACTCAGACAAGACTCAGACAAGACAAGATTAGTAGACAAGTATTTGGCAGTAGATTTCAGAAGCCTGACAATGTTCCACTTAGTAGCAGCACAAATACGCCGGGCGGATTGCCTGTCTGTAGAAAGGCTGTGTATGGGGTTTAGCAAAATAATTACTTAGCTGGCAATGTAGACGGGGGAAATCATACTCTTATTAAGCAGATATATTTAATCAAACTGTTCAGTATTCAATCAAAAAACTACAATTTCAAAGACCATCTCTTTTTTGTGTAATTGATCCCATTTCTTACCATCTGGGTATGGTGTGTGGTGGGTTGGTGCTGTATGGGGAGTTTGGGTGGGTAGAGGCTGAATGGGTAGCGGATAAATGAGTAGAGGCTGGATGGGTAGAGGCTGGATGGGTAGAGGCTGGATGGGTAGAGGCTGGATGGGTAGAGGCTGAATGGGTAGAGGCTGAATGGGTAGAGGCTGGATGGGTAGAGCCTGGATGGGAAGAGACTGAATGGGTAGAGGCTGGATGGGTAGAGGCTGGATGGGTAGAGGCTGGATGGGTAGAGCCTGGATGGGAAGAGGCTGAATGGGTAGAGGCTGGATGGGTAGAGGCTGAATGGGTAGAGACTGGATGGGTAGAGACTGGATGGGTAGAGACTGGATGAGTAGGGGCTTGATGGGTAGAGTCTGGATGGGTAGAGGCTGGGTGGGTAGAGTCTGGATGGGTAGAGTATGGATGGGTAGAGGCTAGATGGGTAGAGTCTGGATGGGTAGAGGCTGGATGGGTAGAGGCTAGATGGGTAGAGTCTGGATGGGTAGAGGCTGGATGGGTAGAGGCTGGGTGGGTAGAGGCTGGATGGGTAGAGGCTGGATGGGTAGAGTCTGGATGGGTAGAGGCTGGATGGGTAGAGGCTGGATGGGTAGAGGCTGGATGGGTAGAGGCTGGGTGTTCACACACACACACTGTCCGAGGATGGTACAGGGATGAAGAGGTTAGGTTAAGGTACAATACGGATGAAGAGGTTAGGTTATGGTACAGGGATGAAGAGGTTAGGTTATGGTACAGGGATGAAGAGGTTAGGTTATGGTACAGTACGGATGAAGAGGTTTAGGTACAGGGATGAAGAGGTTAGGTTAAGGTACAGTACGGATGAAGAGGTTAGGTTAAGGTACAGTACGGATGAAGAGGTTTAGGTACAGGGATGAAGAGATTAGGTTAAGGTACAGTACGGATGAAGAGGTTTAGGTACAGGGATGAAGAGATTAGGTTAAGGTACAGGGATGAAGAGATTAGGTTAAGGTACAGGGATGAAGAGGTTAGGTTAAGGTACAGGGATGAAGAGGTTAGGTTAAGGTACAGTACGGATGAAGAGGTTAGGTTAAGGTACAATACGGATGAAAAGGTTTAGGTTATGGTACAGGAATGAAGAGGTTTAGGCGACACACACACACACACACACACACACACACACACACACACACACACACACACACACACACACACACACACACACACACACACACACACACACACACACACACACACACACACACACACACACACACACACACACACACACCTGTGTTTCTCGCCTCTAGTAATATGAACTGAATAAAGAAATCTGATGATCAAATAAACAGAATCAGAGAGCAGCCAATCAGGTTCCAGGATAGCTAGGGCCGTATCATTATAGAACAAGAGCAGCCAATCAGGTTCCAGGAAAGCTAGGGCGTATCATTATAGAACAAGAGCAGCCAATCAGGTTCCAGGAAAGCTAGGGCCGTATCATTATAGAACAAGAGCAGCCAATCAGGTTCCAGGAAAGCTAGGGCGTATCATTATAGAACAAGAGCAGCCAATCAGAAGGTTCCAGGATAGCTAGGGCCGTATCATTATAGAACAAGAGCAGCCAATCAGAAGGTTCCAGGATAGCTAGGGCGTATCATTATAGAACAAGAGCAGCCAATCAGGTTCCAGGAAAGCTAGGGCCGTATCATTATAGAACAAGAGCAGCCAATCAGGTTCCAGGATAGCTAGGGCCGTATCATTATAGAACAAGAGCAGCCAATCAGGTTCCAGGATAACTAGGGCCGTATCATTATAGAACAAGAGCAGCCAATCAGAAGGTTCCAGGAAAGCTATCATTATTATAGAACAAAAGAGAATCAAATGATACTGTGTCTCTGTGATACAGTACCTCTGTCTTTGTCAACCTGTAATGGGTTGAAGAGGTACTGTACTGGTGCACTTCAATACACTGCAGGCAGCTGTGTTCGGCCTGTGTACCACTCCCTTCAGGGCTCAGTACTGTCCATTATCTCCCCTCAGGGCTCAGTACTGTCCATTATCTCCCCTCAGGGCTCAGTACTGTCCATTATCTCCCTTCAGGGCTCAGTACTGTCCATTATCTCCCTTCAGGGCTCAGTACTGTCCATTGTCTCACTTCAGGGCTCAGTACTATACATTATCTCCCTTTAGGGCTCAGTACTGTCCATTATCTCCCTTCAGGGCTCTGTACTGTCCATTATCTCCCTTCAGGGCTCAGTACTGTCCATTATCTCCCTTCAGGGCTTAGTACTGCCCATTATCTCCCTTCAGGGCTCAGTACTGTCCATTATCTCCCTTCAGGGCTCAGTACTGTCCATTATCTCCCTTCAGGGCTCAGTACTGTCCATTATCTCCCTTCAGGGCTCAGTACTGTCCATTGTCTCCCTTCAGGGCTCAGTACTGCCCATTATCTCCCTTCAGGGCTCAGTACTGCCCATTATCTCCCTTCAGGGCTCAGTACTGTCCATTGTCTCTCTTCAGGGCTCAGTACTGCCCATTATCTCCCTTCAGGGCTCAGTACTGCCCATTATCTCCCTTCAGGGCTCAGTACTGCCCATTATCTCCCTTCAGGGCTCAGTACTGTCCATTGTCTCTCTTCAGGGCTCAGTACTGCCCATTATCTCCCTTCAGGGCTCAGTACTGCCCATTCATTCAATTCAATGCATGTAACATCATGTGATTAAATATGAGGACACACTGTCCATATAGACCTATTTTGCATGAATTGCACCATGGCTAGGGACAAGACAGAGAGGAATTGCAACATGGCTAACCGCATGCATTGCACCATGGCTCGGGACAAGACAGAGAGGCATTGCAACATGGCTAACCAGCATGCATTGCACCATGGCTCGGGACAAGACAGAGAGGCATTGCAATAACCAGCATGCATTGCACCATGGCTCGGGACAAGACAGATAGGCATTGCAATAACCAGCATGCATCTTACTATGGCTAGGGACAAAACAGAGAGGCATTGCAACATGGCTAACCAGCATGAATTTGCACCATGGCTCGGGACAAGACAGAGAGGCATTGCAATAACCAGCATGCATCTTACTATGGCTAGGGACAAAACAGAGAGGCATTGCAATAACCAGCATGCATCTTACTATGGCTAGGGACAAGACAGAGAGGCATTGCAATAACCAGCATGCATCTTACTATGGCTAGGGACAAGACAGAGAGGCATTGCAATAACCAGCATGCATCTTACTATGGCTAGGGACAAAACAGAGAGGCATTGCAATAACCAGCATGCATCTTACTATGGCTAGGGACAAGACAGAGAGGCATTGCAATAACCAGCATGCATCTTACTATGGCTATGGACAAAACAGAGAGGCATTGCAATAACCAGCATGCATCTTACTATGGCTAGGGACAAAACAGAGAGGCATTGCAACATGGCTAACCAGCATGAATTTGCACCATGGCTCGGGACAAGACAGAGAGGCATTGCAACATGGCTAACCAGCATGCATTTGCACCATGGCTCGGGACAAGACACAGAGGATTGAATACATAAAATATATGCCACTAAGCAGATGCTGTTATCCAAAGTAGTCTATATATTATGTATGTGTGTGTCAGTGGAGGCTGCTGAGGGGAGGACGGCTCATAATAACGTCAGGAACGGAGCACATGGAAGGGCATCAAAAATCCCACTGATTCCACTCCAGTCGTTACCACGAGCCCATCCTCCCTAATTAAGGGGCCACCAACCTCCTCTGTGTGGAATAATGTGAAATGTACTTCCGTTTGAAAAGAGACTGAGAAAAATGAATTGGTGTACGTACGGGGAGCCATTTCATTTTGAGAAAATGTCTCGAGAATGTCTCTTCCCATAAATATGACAATTTATGTCACATTAATTAATCTCTTATTCATATATCACTTCTAAACTGACATCAAATATACCTTCGACAAATACATTAGCAGGGTTAATACATTAGTTTCAAGCAATAGAGAATTTGCTTTGAGTACTGGTCTGTAGGGGCAAATCTGCAGTTTTGGGCAAATTCTCACATCCCTTTGATCAAAAGGCTTGGCTTGTATGGCTGATGAAATGTGTGGAACATGAATCAGCTATGCCTGCCCCATATTTTTATTTTTATTTTACTAGGCAAGTCAGTTAAGAACAAACTCTTATTTTCAATGACGGCCTAGGAACAATTCAGGGGCAGAACGACAGATTGTCAGCTCGGGGATTCGAACTTGCAACCTTTCGGTTACTAGTCCAACGCTCTAACCACCAGGCTACCCTGCCGACCCTGTATGTAAGGCTCCTCTTTACTCTCTGACCCGTGTCATAGGGACCTGCGCCTGCGCTCGACACAGCATCAGCTCTCACGCAACTCCTCTCTGATCTTGCTTACAGCGTCACCCAAAGTGGCTGTCAAGCCAACATTTGTTCCACACGTTTGATATGGCCGTGGCTCCCTCATTGAACGTGGCTACTGACATACTGGCTGCTCCGTCAATGCGGCTGTTGCAACACGAAGAAGGTTTTGGGGCATCAAGTTCATTTGCATATTCTGGGTTCATCCATGCTACATTCTTTTGAGGAGGTTATCATTTGACACACTATGATGTACCGGTACCATTTCCAATGCTACCTCTCTATTAAAGCATGTATGTCCTCCAAGGTTTTATGTGACATGGTGGATCTCTACTATTTTCTATGGCTGGCTGGTACCAGCACTAATGCACACACCTATCCTGTAGTTGGAAGTGGATCCTCTCTTGTGCCAAGTGCCATCGAAAGATACATGAATGTCTATGATGGCATCATCATCCTCCTTTAGCATCTCTGTTATGCATGGGTCTATATCTGTATCCTCTTTTAGCATCTCTGTTATGCATGGGTCTATATCTGTATCCTCTTTTAGCATCTCTGTTATGTCTGGGCCTATATCTGTATCCTCCTTTAGCATCTCTGTTATGTCTGGGTCTATATCTGTATCCTCCGTCAGCATCTCTGTTATGTCTGGGCCTATATCTGTATCCTCCGTCAGCATCTCTGTTATGTCTGGGCCTATATCTGTATCCTCCTTTAGCATCTCTGTTATGTCTGGGTCTATATCTGTATCCTCCGTCAGCATCTCTGTTATGTCTGGGCCTATATCTGTATCCTCCGTCAGTATCTCTGTTATGTCTGGGTCTATATCTGTATCAAATCAAATCAAATCAAATTTATTTATATAGCCCTTCGTACATCAGCTGATATCTCAAAGTGCTGTACAGAAACCCAGCCTAAAACCCCAAACAGCAAACAATGCAGGTGTAAAAGCACGGTGGCTAGGAAAAACTCCCTAGAAAGGCCAAAACCTAGGAAGAAACCTAGAGAGGAACCGGGCTATGTGGGGTGGCCAGTCCTCTTCTGGCTGTGCCGGGTAGAGATTATAACAGAAAATGACCAAGATGTTCAAATGTTCATAAATGACCAGCATGGTCAAATAATAATAAGGCAGAACAGTTGAAACTGGAGCAGCAGCACAGTCAGGTGGACTGGGGACAGCAAGGAGCCATCATGTCAGGTAGTCCTGGGGCACGGTCCTAGGGCTCAGGTCCTCCGAGAGAGAGAAAGAAAGAGAGAATTAGAGAGAGCATATGTGGGGTGGCCAGTCCTCTTCTGGCTGTGCCGGGTGGAGATTATAACAGAACGTGGCCAAGATGTTCAAATGTTCATAAATGACCAGCATGGTTGAATAATAGTAAGGCAGAACAGTTGAAACTGGAGCAGGAGCATGGCCAGGTGGACTGGGGACAGCAAGGAGTCCTCATGTCAGGTAGTCCTGGGACATGGTCCTAGGGCCCAGGCCAGTTGAAACTGGAGCAGCAGCATGGCCAGGTGGACTGGGGACAGCAAGGAGTCATCATGTCAGGTAGTCCTGGGGCATGGTTCTAGGGCTCAGGTCCTCCGAGAGAGAGAAAGAAGGAGAGAAGGAGAGAATTAGAGAACGCACACTTAGATTTACACAGGACACCGAATAGGACAGGAGAAGTACTCCAGATAAACAAACTGACCCTAGCCCCCGACACATAAACTACTGCAGCATAAATACTGGAGGCTGAGACAGGAGGGGTCAGGAGACACTGTGGCCCCATCCGAGGACACCCCGGACAGGGCCAAACAGGAAGGATATAACCCCACCCACTTTGCCAAAGCACAGCCCCCACACCACTAGAGGGAAATCTACAACCACCAACTTACCATCCTGAGACAAGGCCGAGTATAGCCCACAAAGATCTCCGACACGGTACAACCCAAAGGGGGAAACCAGACAGGCCGACCACAACAGTGAATCAACCCACCCAGGTGACGCACCCCCCAGGGACGGCACGAGAGAGCCCCAGCAAGCCAGTGACTCAGCCCCGTAACAGGGTTAGAGGCAGAGAATCCCAGTGGAAAAAGGGGAACCGGCCAGGCAGAGACAGCAAGGGCGGTTCGTTGCTCCAGAGCCTTTCCGTTCACCTTCCCACTCCTGGGCCAGACTACACTCAATCATATGACCCACTGAAGAGATGAGTCTTCAGTAAAGACTTAAAGGTTGAGACCGAGTTTGCGTCTCTGACATGGGTAGGCAGACCGTTCCATAAAAATGGAGCTCTATAGGAGAAAGCCCTGCCTCCAGCTGTTTGCTTAGAAATTCTAGGGACAATTAGGAGGCCTGCGTCTTGTGACCGTAGCGTACGTATAGGTATGTACGGCAGGACCAAATCAGAGAGGTAGGTAGGAGCAAGCCCATGTAATGCTTTGTAGGTTAGCAGTAAAACCTTGAAATCAGCCCTTGCTTTGACAGGAAGCCAGTGTAGAGAGGCTAGCACTGGAGTAATATGATCAAATTTTTGGTTCTAGTCAGGATTCTAGCAGCCGTATTTAGCACTAACTGAAGTTTATTTAGTGCTTTATCCGGGTAGCCGGAAAATAGAGCATTGCAGTAGTCTAACCTAGAAGTGACAAAAGCATGGATTAATTTTTCTGCATCATTTTTGGACAGAAAGTTTCTGATTTTTGCAATGTTACGTAGATGGAAAAAAGCTGTCCTCGAAATGGTCTTGATATGTTCTTCAAAAGAGAGATCAGGGTCCAGAGTAACGCCGAGGTCCTTCACAGTTTTATTTGAGGCGACTGTACAACCATTAAGATTAATTGTCAGATTCAACAGAAGATCTCTTTGTTTCTTGGGACCTAGAACAAGCATCTCTGTTTTGTCCGAGTTTAATAGTAGAAAGTTTGCAGCCATCCACTTCCTTATGTCTGAAACACATGCTTCTAGCGAGGGCAATTTTGGTGCTTCACCGTGTTTCATTGAAATGTACAGCTGTGTGTCATCCGCATAGCAGTGAAAGTTTACATTATGTTTTCGAATAACATCCCCAAGAGGTAAAATATATAGTGAAAACAATAGTGGTCCTAAAACAGAACCTTGAGGAACACCGAAATGTACAGTTGATTTGTCAGAGGACAAACCATTCACAGAGACAAACTGATATCTTTCCGACAGATAAGACCTAAACCAGGCCAGAACATGTCCGTGTAGACCAATTTGGGTTTCCAATCTCTCCAAAAGAATGTGGTGATCGATGGTATCAAAAGCAGCACTAAGGTCTAGGAGCACGAGGACAGATGCAGAGCCTCGGTCCGATGCCATCAAAATGTCATTTACCACCTTCACAAGTGCCGTCTCAGTGCTATGATGGGGTCTAAAACCAGACTGAAGCATTTCGTATACATTGTTTGTCTTCAGGAAGGCAGTGAGTTGCTGCGCAACAGCCTTCTCTAAAATCTTTGAGAGGAATGGAAGATTTGATATAGGCCGATAGTTTTTATATTTTCTGGGTCAAGGTTTGGCTTTTTCAAGAGAGGCTTTATTACTGCCACTTTTAGTGAGTTTGGTACACATCCAGTGGATAGAGAGCCGTTTATTATGTTCAACATAGGAGGGCCAAGCACAGGAAGCAGCTCTTTCAGTAGTTTAGTTGGAATAGGGTCCAGTATACAGCTTGAAGGTTTAGAGGCCATGATTATTTTCATCATTGTGTCAAGAGATATAGTACTAAAACACTTGAGCGTCTCTCTTGATCCTAGGTCCTGGCAGAGTTGTGCAGACTCAGGACAACTGAGGTTTGGAGGAATACGCAGGTTTAAAGAGGAGTCCGTAATTTGCTTTCTAATAATCATAATCTTTTCCTCAAAGAAGTTCATGAATTTATCACTGCTAAAGTGCAAGTCATCCTCTCTTGGGGAATGCTGCTTTTTAGTTAGCTTTGCCACAGTATCAAAAAGGAATTTCGGATTGTTCTTATTTTCCTCAATTAAGTTAGAAAAATAGGACGATCGAGCAGCAGTAAGGGCTCTTCGGTACTGCACGGTACCATCCTTCCAAGCTAGTCGGAAGACTTCCAGTTTGGTGTGGCGCCATTTCCGTTCCAATTTTCTGGAAGCTTGCTTCAGAGCTCGGGTATTTTCTGTGTACCATGGAGCTAGTTTCTTATGAGACATTTTTTTAGTTTTTAGGGGTGCAACTGCATCTAGGGTATTGCGCAAGGTTAAATTGAGATCCTCAGTTAGGTGGTTAACGGATTTTTGTCCTCTGGCGTCCTTGGGTAGGCAGAGGGAGTCTGGAAGGGCATCAAGGAATCTTTGTGTTGTCTGTGAATTTATAGCACGACTTTTGATGTTCCTTGGTTGGGGTCTGAGCAGATTATTTGTTGCAATTGCAAACGTAATAAAATGGTGGTCTGATAGTCCAGGATTATGAGGAAAAACATTAAGATCCACAACATTTATTCCATGGGACAAAACTAGGTCCAGCGTATGACTGTGAGAGTGAGTGGGTCCAGAGACATGTTGGACAAAACCCACTGAGTCGATGATGGCTCCAAAAGCCTTTTGGAGTGGGTCTGTGGACTTTTCCATGTGAATATTAAAGTCACCAAAGATTAGAATATTATCTGCAATGACTACAAGGTCTGATAGGAATTCAGGGAACTCAGTGAGAAACGCTGTATATGGCCCAGGAGGCCTGTAAACAGTAGCTATAAAAAGTGATTGAGTAGGCTGCATAGATTTCATGACTAGAAGCTCAAAAGACGAAAACGTCATTTTCTTTTTGTAAATTGAAATTTGCTACCGTAAATGTTAGCAACACCTCCGCCTTTGCGGGATGCACGGGGATATGGTCACTAGTGTAGCCAGGAGGTGAGGCCTCATTTAACACAGTAAATTCATCAGGCTTAAGCCATGTTTCAGTCAGGCCAATCACATCAAGATTATGATCAGTGATTAGTTCATTGACTATAATTGCCTTTGAAGTAAGGGATCTAACATTAAGTAGCCCTATTTTGAGATGTGAGGTATCATGATCTCTTTCAGTAATGACAGGAATGGAGGTGGTCTTTATCCTAGTGAGATTGCTAAGGCAAACACCGCCATGTTTAGTTTTGCCCAACCCAGGTCGAGGCACAGACACGGTCTCAATGGTGATAGCTAAGCTGACTACACTAACTATGCTAGTGGCAGACTCCACTATGCTGGCAGGCTGGCTAATAGCCTGCTGCCTGGCCTGCACCCTATTTCATTGTGGAGCTAGAGGAGTTAGAGCCCTGTCTATGTTGGCAGATAAGATGAGAGCACCCCTCCAGCTAGGATGGAGTCCGTCACTCCTCAGCAGGTCAGGCTTGGTCCTGTTTGTGGGCGAGTCCCAGAAAGAGGGCCAATTATCTACAAATTCTATCTTTTGGGAGGGGCAGAAAACAGTTTTCAACCAGCGATTGAGTTGTGAGACTCTGCTGTAGAGCTCATCACTCCCCTAACTGGGAGGGGGCCAGAGACAATTACTCGATGCCGACACATCTTTCTAGCTGATATGCACGCAGAAGCTATGTTGCGCTTGGTGATCTCTGACTGTTTCATCCTAACATCGTTGGTGCCGACGTGGATAACAATATCTCTATACTCTCTACACTCGCCAGTTTTAGCTTTAGCCAGCACCATCTTCAGATTAGCCTTAACGTCGGTAGCCCTGCCCCGGGTAAACAGTGTATGATCGCTGGATGATTCGCTTTAAGTCTAATACTGCGGGTAATGGAGTCGCCAATGACTAGAGTTTTCAATTTGTCAGAGCTAATGGTGGGAAGCTTCGGCGTCTCAGACCCCGTAACGGGAGGAGTAGAGACCAGAGAAGACTCGGCCTCTGACACCGACCCGCTGCTTAATGGGGAGAACCGGTTGAAAGTTTCTGTCTGCTGAATGAGCGACACCGGTTGAGCGTTCCTACAGCATTTCCTACCAGAAACCGTGAGAAAGTTGTCCGGCTGCGGGGACTGTGCCAGGGGATTTATACTACTATCTGTACTTACTGGTGGCACAGACGCTGTTTCATCCTTTCCTACACTGAAATTACCCTTGCCTAACGATTGCGTCTGAAGCTGGGCTTGCAGTACAGCTATCCTCGCCGTAAGGCGAGCACAGCGGCTGCAATTAGAAGGCATCATGTTAATGTTACTACTTAGCTTCGGCTGTTGGAGGTCCTGACGAATCGTGTCCAGATAAAGCGTCCGGAGTGAAAAAGTCGAGGAAAAAATAAATATATGAACGGTAATTAAAAAGTGAAACCCGTAAAGTTGTCAGGTAGCAAAATAGGTTGGCAACAAAACGCACAGCAATTTGAAAACAAGCCTGCAAGTTGTATCCTCCGTCAGCATCTCTGTTATGTCTGGGCCTATATCTGTATCCTCCTTTAGCATCTCTGTTATGTCTGGGTCTATATCTGTATCCTCCGTCAGCATCTCTGTTATGTCTGGGTCTATATCTGTATCCTCTTTTAGCATCTCTGTTATGTCTGGGCCTATATCTGTATCCTCCTTTAGCATCTCTGTTATGTCTGGGTCTATATCTGTATCCTCTTTTAGCATCTCTGTTATGTCTGGGCCTATATCTGTATCCTCCTTTAGCATCTCTGTTATGTCTGGGCCTATATCTGTATCCTCCTTTAGCATCTCTGTTATGTCTGGGCCTATATCTGTATCCTCCTTTAGCATCTCTGTTATGTCTGGGTCTATATCTGTATCCTCTTTTAGCATCTCTGTTATGTCTGGGCCTATATCTGTATCCTCCTTTAGCATCTCTGTTATGTCTGGGTCTATATCTGTATCCTCCGTCAGCATCTCTGCTATTTCTGGGTCTATATCCTCCTCCTCCTCCTTCAGTATCTCTGTTATGTCTGGGTCTATAGGGTCTATATCCTCCTCCTCCTTCAGTATCTCTGTTATTTCTGGGTCTATATCCTCCTCCTCCTTCAGTAACTCTGTTATTTCTGGGTCTATATCCTCCTCCTCCTCCTTCAGTATCTCTGTTATTTCTGGGTCTATATCCTCCTCCTCCTCCTTCAGTATCTCTGTTATGTCTGGGTCTATAGGGTCTATATCCTCCTCCTCCTTCAGTATCTCTGTTATTTCTGGGTCTATATCCTCCTCCTCCTCCTTCAGTATCTCTGTTATTTCTGGGTCTATATCCTCCTCCTCCTCCTTCAGTATCTCTGTTATGTCTGGGTCTATAGGGTCTATATCCTCCTCCTCCTTCAGTATCTCTGTTATTTCTGGGTCTATATCCTCCTCCTCCTTCAGTAACTCTGTTATGTCTGGGTCTATATCTGTACCCTCCTTCAGCATCTCTGCTCTTCTAATTATCTTTGCAGCACTCGCCAATGACTTCCTCCCTCTCTGAGTCTCTGCAACTAAAGTGTGTGTGTGGGGGGGGGAGTCATTATTATTATTATGTCTGTTTGACATTACAGTCATCACCGTAGGTCTGAATATCAGCATGTTACCCTGTGTAAATATCAGCATGTTACCCTGTGTAAATATCAGCATGTTACCCTGTGTAAATATCAGCATGTTACCCTGTGTAAATATCAGCATGTTACCCTGTGTAAATATCAGCATGTTCCCCTGTGTAAATATCAGCATGTTACCCTGTGTAAATATCAGCATGTTACCCTAAATATCAGCATGTTACCCTAAATATCAGAATGGTACCCTAAATATCAGCATGTTACCCTGTGTAAATATCAGCATGTTACCCTGTGTAAATATCAGCATGTTACCCTAAATATCAGCATGTTACCCTGTGTAAATATCAGCATGTTACCCTGTGTAAATATCAGAATGGTACCCTAAATATCAGCATGTTACCCTGTGTAAATATCAGCATGTTACCCTGTGTAAATATCAGCATGTTACCCTGTGTAAATATCAGCATGTTACCCTGTGTAAATATCAGCATGTTACCCTATTTAAATATTAGCATCAGCATGTATTTACTTTATATAAAGCTAATTTCTCTGTAATCACAGTAGGCTACAGCGCTGTGACACTGTAGGCTACAGCCCTGTGACACTGTAGGCTACAGCTCTATGACACTGTAGACTACAGCTCTATGACACAGTAGACTACAGCTCTATGACACTGTAGACTACAGCTCTATGACACTGTAGACTACAGCGCTGTGACACTGTAGACTACAGCTCTATGACACTGTAGACTACAGCTCTATGACACTGTAGGCTACAGCGCTGTGACACTGTAGGCTACAGCTCTATGACACTGTAGACTACAGCTCTATGGCACTGTAGGCTACAGCTCTATGACACTGTAGGCTACAGCTCTATGACACTGTAGGCTACAGCGCTGTGACACTGTAGGCTACAGCTCTATGACACTGTAGGCTACAGCTCTATGACACTGTAGGCTACAGCGCTGTGACACTGTAGACTACAGCTCTATGACACTGTAGGCTACAGCGCTGTGACACTGTAGGCTACAGCTCTATGACACTGTAGGCTACAGCCCTGTGACACTGTAGGCTACAGCTCTATGACACTGTAGGCTACAGCCCTGTGACACTGTAGGCTACAGCTCTATGACACTGTAGGCTACAGCCCTGTGACACTGTAGGCTACAGCTCTATGACACTGTAGGCTACAGCCCTGTGACACTGTAGGCTACAGCGCTGTGACACTGTAGACTACAGCGCTGTGACACTGTAGACTACAGCTCTATGACACTGTAGGCTACAGCGCTGTGACACTGTAGGCTACAGCTCTATGACACTGTAGGCTACAGCTCTATGACACAGTAGACTACAGCTCTATGACACTGTAGACTACAGCTCTATGACACTGTAGACTACAGCTCTATGACACTGTAGACTACAGCTCTATGACACTGTAGACTACAGCTCTATGACACTGTAGACTACAGCTCTATGACACTGTAGGCTACAGCGCTGTGACACTGTAGGCTACAGCCCTGTGACACTGTAGGCTACAGCTCTATGACACTGTAGACTACAGCTCTATGACACAGTAGACTACAGCTCTATGACACTGTAGACTACAGCTCTATGACACTGTAGACTACAGCGCTGTGACACTGTAGACTACAGCTCTATGACACTGTAGACTACAGCTCTATGACACTGTAGGCTACAGCGCTGTGACACTGTAGGCTACAGCTCTATGACACTGTAGACTACAGCTCTATGGCACTGTAGGCTACAGCTCTATGACACTGTAGGCTACAGCTCTATGACACTGTAGGCTACAGCGCTGTGACACTGTAGGCTACAGCCATAAAACACAGTAGACTACAGCTCTATGACACAGTAGACTACAGCTCTATGACACTGTAGACTACAGCTCTATGACACTGTAGACTACAGCTCTATGACACTGTAGACTACAGCTCTATGACACTGTAGACTACAGCTCTATGACACAGTAGACTACAGCCATACAACACAGTAGACTACAGCTCTATGACACAGTAGACTACAGCTCTATGGCACTGTAGACTACAGCTCTATGACACTGTAGACTACAGCTCTATGACACTGTAGACTACAGCTCTATGACACTGTAGACTACAGCTCTATGACACTGTAGACTACAGCTCTATGACACAGTAGACTACAGCCATAACACACAGTAGACTACAGCTCTATGACACAGTAGACTACAGCTCTATGACAATGTAGACTACAGCTCTATGACACTGTAGACTACAGCTCTATGACACTGTAGACTACAGCTCTATGACACTTTAGACTACAGCTCTATGACACTGTAGACTACAGCTCTATGACACAGTAGACTACAGCCATAAAACACAGTAGACTACAGCTCTATGACACAGTAGACTACAGCCATAAAACACAGTAGACTACAGCTATATGACACAGTAGACTACAGCTCTATGACACACTAGACTACAACCCTATGACACAGTAGACTGGTCCAACTTCCGGGTTGGAGCGAGCGGTCGCATCTGCACTTCGCTCCGCAGGTAGTATAACTTTTCATTACATTTCATTACATTTCATTATAGTACAACGGTTTGACTTGTCTAATCTTAGCAATTTCTTCTTAGCTAGCTACATAGCAGTCTTTGTATCAAAGATAATTGCGTAATTATCGTATTTCGTCATCCTAACGTAGTCTTCACTGCTATTTGCCCAGCAGCTAGCCAGCTAGCAATGTTAGCTAGCCAGCTCACATTTCATTACATTTCATTATAGTACAACGGTTTGATTTGTCTAATCTTAGCAATTTCTTCTTAGCTAGCTACATAGCCGTCTTTGTATCAAAGATAATTGCGTAATTATTGTATTTCGTCGTCCTAACGTAGTCTTCACTGCTATTTGCCCAGCAGCTAGCCAGCTAGCAAACGTCCACCGAATAGCAGCACTGTAGAAACTATTACACTCAACTGAACGACTTGATTAGTGTAGTGTTAGCTAGCTACATAGCTGTCTTTGCTGTCTTCGTATCCAAGATAATTGTGTAGTCTAGAGTGTGTAGTCTTAGAGTGATTATCTTAATTTACCGAGGTTAGCTAGCCAGCTATTTGTCGTCCTTAACGTAGGAGACACTGCTAGCTAGCCAACAGCTAGCCAACGTCTACCGAATAGAACTCAACAACCCGGTCGCATTCCGCTTCGCTCCACAGGTAGTATCACATTTTCATTTCATTTCATTACAGTACAACGGTTTGATTTGTTTGATCGTAGCTAGCTATATAGCTAGCTACATAGCCGTCTTTGTATCAAAGATAATTGTGTAGTCTAGAGCGATTTTCTAGGTTAGCTAGCCAGCTATTGTCGTTCTTTTAACGCAACGTAACGTAATCAACACTGCTAGCTAGCCAGCTAGCCCCCGAATAGCAGCACTGTAGAAACTATTACACTCAACGGAACGACTTGATTAGTGTAGTGTCAACAACGCAGCCACTGCCATCTAGCCTACAAAGTCAACAACGCAGCCACTGCCAGCTAGCCTACTTCAGCAGTACTGTATCATTTTAATCATTTTAGTCAATAAGATTATTGCTACGTAAGCTTAACTCTCTGAACATTCGAGACGTGTAGTCCACTTGTCATTCCAATCTCCTTTGCATTAGCGTAGCCTCTTCTGTAGCCTGTCAACTATGTGTCTGTCTATCCCTGTTCTCTCCTCTCTGCACAGACCATACAAACGCTCCACACCGCGTGGCCGCGGCCACCCTAATCTGGTGGTCCCAGCGCGCACGACCCACGTGGAGTTCCAGGTCTCCGGTAGCCTCTGGAACTGCAGATCTGCGGCCAACAAGGCAGAGTTCATCTCAGCCTATGCCTCCCTCCAGTCCCTCGACTTCTTGGCACTGACGGAAACATGGATCATGACACACTCTATGACACACTAGACTACAACCCTATGACACAGTAGACTACAGCTCTATGACACAGTAGGCTACAGCTCTATGACACAGTAGACTACAGCTCTATGACACAGTAGGCTACAGCTCTATGACACAGTAGGCTACAGCTCTATGACACTGTAGACTGGAGCTCTATGACACAGTAGGCTACAGCTCTATGACACTGTAGACTGGAGCTCTATGACACAGTAGGCTACAGCTCTATGACACTGTAGGCTACAGCTCTATGACACAGTAGGCTACAGCTCTATGACAC
The DNA here is from genome assembly GCF_021184085.1 of Oncorhynchus gorbuscha. Lineage (NCBI taxonomy): Eukaryota > Metazoa > Chordata > Actinopteri > Salmoniformes > Salmonidae > Oncorhynchus > Oncorhynchus gorbuscha. Next base: position 6,290,128 of record NC_060179.1, on the reverse strand, counting down.
TGTAGGCTACAGCTCTATGACACTGTAGACTGGAGCTCTATGACACAGTAGGCTACAGCTCTATGACACAGTAGGCTACAGCTCTATGACACTGTAGACTGGAGCTCTATGACACAGTAGGCTACAGCTCTATGACACTGTAGACTGGAGCTCTATGACACAGTAGGCTACAGCTCTATGACACAGTAGGCTACAGCTCTATGACACTGTAGACTGGAGCTCTATGACACTGTAGGCTACAGCTCTATGACACTGTAGACTGGAGCTCTATGACACAGTAGGCTACAGCTCTATGACACTGTAGACTGGAGCTCTATGACACAGTAGGCTACAGCTCTATGACACTGTAGGCTACAGCTCTATGACACAGTAGGCTACAGCTCTATGACACTGTAGGCTACAGCTCTATGACACTGTAGACTGGAGCTCTATGACACAGTAGGCTACAGCTCTATGACACTGTAGACTGGAGCTCTATGACACAGTAGGCTACAGCTCTATGACACAGTAGGCTACAGCTCTATGACACTGTAGACTGGAGCTCTATGACACTGTAGGCTACAGCTCTATGACACTGTAGACTGGAGCTCTATGACACAGTAGGCTACAGCTCTATGACACTGTAGGCCTAAGTGACAGTCTCGTTGTGTTGCTTTGGTTTCCTACCACTTTGAATACATTTTGCCGGAGCAAGGAAATATAGATTTATATAAGTCACCTGACAATAACGTGCTACTATTCACCTGTCACTCTCCTGTCATGTCTCTGATATGAGCTGAGACGCAGGGAAGGAATCGTTAGGACTTTGACCATTTTCTTTAGAGTTGCATGACCAAGTACAGGTTTTTGGGGGGGCTAGAAGAACCATCCTGATATTTATATCAAATGCCACATCATCCCCTGGAGCACTCCCGCAGCCTGGAGGATGTGTAAACACTCTTACTAAATTCATCACGATCTCCTTCAGAATGACAGAATCTCTGGTTGGTGGGGTCCATGGTGGTTTTTATTCCAGTGTTTAGACACGTAGGGGGAAATGGAATCGTGTACAATGTTTTATTTGTGATATGTGGAATAAAAGCCACTGTTGGCTGGCTGCTGTCTGGTTGATTGCTGTTGTCTTCTTTATCTCAACCTCCTTGTCCTCGTCTACCTGTACGGCCTCAATCGACTGATCAGGTAAATCTTTTCACTTCACTGTCTTTCTCGCATTGGCTAACTGAGATCACCGTTTTTTTATTCACATACTGTAGGTATATTCTTCGAGATTTTCTCATTTTTTCTCTCTTTACATGGATACTTCGCAGGAGATATTTTCAAACAAGGAAGTGCTGCGCGACACGTGAGGTATTGTAACCAATCAGGTTGCCTGGAAAGGGTCTTTTAATGCCAGTAACCAATCGGATATGAGGGGAAATTTTTTATTTTACCTTTATTTAACCAGGTAGCGATTCATCTTTAAGCACGAGCATCTACAAATGATATAGTCATGTATGGACTAGCTATCGATATGCTCCAGAAAAAAAAGCTTTTGAATGATATATAAGTCAACATGGAAACTTTAAAAATAGCATTAAAGTTCCACATGAAACATGCTAACAAGAATGAAATATAGGCTAGGTGTAGTTGACGGATAAAATTATACAAATCAAGTATTTATATACATTATTGACGATTTAGTTGTACATTTTATGAAAGTAAGGAAGTGATAGTTTGATAAACTGAAAATTGACAGATGGAAGCTAAATCTTTCATTTTTGCCTGTGGTGCCTGGCCTTAATAATGAATCTATGTTGTATCCAGACACACATATTCATTTAATGTTTAGATAATAATGATAATGACTCTATGGCGTACCCAGAAAGCGAAAGGTCCTTTGCACCAGTGGGTTGAGATAGCAGCAGTCTCCAGTCTGGATGGTCTTCTCCTGTCCGTCCAGCTCTTTAGAGGAGTACTGTATCAAAAACAGGATGGCCTCTGAGATCATCATCTAGAAAAGAAAAGGAAGTAAGAGATTGTTAACAAATAAGCATCCTTTCTTCTTCCTCTCACACACACACACACACACACACACACACACACACACACACACACACACACACACACACACACACAGCTCCTCTAACACACTGTAACACACTGTAACACACACACACACACACACACACACTCCTCTAACACACTGTACACACACACACACACACACACACACACACACACACACAGCTCCTCTAACACACTGTAACACACTGTAACACACACACACACACACACACACAGCTCCTCTAACACACTGTAACACACTGTAACACACACACACACACACATCTCCTCTAACACACACACACACACACACACACACTGTAACACACTGTAACACACTGTAACACACTGTCACACACTGTCACACACTGTAACACACTGTCACACACTGTCACACACTGTAACACACACACACACACACACACACACACACACATCTCCTCTAACACACTGTAACACACTGTAACACACTGTAACACACTGTCACACACTGTAACACACTGTAACACACTGTAACACACTGTAACACACACACACACACACACACACAAACACACACACACACACTATAACACACTGTAACACACTGTAACACACACACACATCTCCTCTAACACACTGTAACACACTGTAACACACACACACACACACACACATCTCCTCTAACACACTGTAACACACTGTAACACACACACAAACACACACATCTCCTCTAACACACTGTAACACACTGTAACACACACACACACACACGCACACATCTCCTCTAACACACTGTAACACACACACACACATCCCACATCTCCTAAAATCAATCAATTTTATTGATCACATACACATATTTAGCAGATGTTATTGCAGGTGTAGCGAAATGCTTGTGTTTCTTAGCTCCAACAGTCCAGTAGTATCTAACAATACACACAAATGTAAACAAATGGAATTAAGAAAATATAAATATTAGGACGAGCAATGTCATTGACTAAAATACTGTGGAGTACAGTATATACATATGAGATTAGTAAAACAGCCTGTAAACATCATTAAACTGACTAGGGTTCCATTATTAAAGTGACTAGTGTTCCATTATTAAAGTGACCAGTGATTCCATTATTAAAGGGACCAGTGTTCCATTATTAAAGGGACCAGTGATTACATTATTAAAGTGACCAGTGTTCCATTATTAAAGTGACTAGTGTTCCATTATTAAAGTGACCAGTGTTCCATTATTAAAGTGACCAGTGTTCCATTATTAAAGTGACCAGTGTTCCATTATTAAAGTGACTAGTGTTCCATTATTAAAGTGACCAGTGATTCCATTATTAAAGGGACCAGTGTTCCATTATTAAAGGGACCAGTGATTACATTATTAAAGTGACCAGTGTTCCATTATTAAAGTGACTAGTGTTCCATTATTAAAGTGACCAGTGTTCCATTATTAAAGTGACCAGTGTTCCATTATTAAAGGGACCAGTGTTCCATTATTAAAGTGACCAGTGTTCCATTATTAAAGGGACCAGTGTTCCATTATTAAAGTGACCAGTGTTTCATTATTAAAAAGTGACCAGTGTTCCATTATTAAAGTGACCAGTGTTTCATTATTAAAGTGACCAGTGTTCCATTATTAAAGGGACCAGTGTTCCATTATTAAAGGGACCAGTGTTCCATTATTAAAGGGACCAGTGTTCCATTAGTCAAGTGACTAGTGTTCCATTATTAAAGTGACCAGTGTTCCATTATTAAAGGGACCTGTGTTCCATTATTAAAGTGACTAGTGTTCCATTATTAAAGTGACCAGTGTTCCATTATTAAAGTGACCAGTGTTCCATTATTAAAGTGACCAGTGTTCCATTATTAAAGTGACCCGTGATTCCATTATTAAAGTGACCAGTGTTCCATTATTAAAGTGACCAGTGATTCCATGTCTATGTACATAGTGTCACGCCTTGGTCATTGTATCTTGTGTTTTTGTTATATGTTTGGGTAGGCCAGGGTGTGACATGGGTTTATATGTTGTATTTCGTATTGGGGTTGTATTAATTGGGAGTGTGTATTATTAGGGGTGTGTCTAGTTAGGCTTGGCTGCCTGAGGCGATTCCTAATTGGAGTCAGCTGATTCTAGTTGTCTCGGATTGGGAACCGTATTTAGGTAGCTTGAGTGCGCGTTGTATTTCGTGGGTGATTGTACCTGTCTTTGTGTTAGTCACCAGATAGGCTGTATTAGTTTCACCTGTTTGTTGTTTTCGTATTTTCAGTTATCTCATGTACCGCATTATTCTTCATTAAAAGTCATGAGTAACCTACACGCTGCATTTCGGTCTGACTCTCTACAAACAACAGACGAAATACATTACACATAGGGCAGCAGCCTCTGAGGTACAGGGTTGAGGAACTGGGTGGTAGCTGACTAGTAATAACTTTGAAACAGACTGATTGCCTTGAGATAGAAGCTGTTTTTCAGTCTCTCCATCCAAGCTTTGATGCAGCTGTACTGACCTCGCCTTCTAGATGATAGCAGGGTGAACAGGCCGTGGCTCGATTGGTTGACGTCCTTGATGATATTTTTGGCCTTCCTGTGACATCGGGTGCTGTAAGTGTCCTGATGGGCAGGCAGTGTGCCCCCGGTGATGCGTTGGGCTTATCGCACCACCCTATGGAGAGCCCTGTGGTTGTGGGCAGTCCAGTTGTCATATCAGGCGGTGATACATTCCGACAGGATGCTCTCAATGGTGCATCTGTAAAAGTTGGTGAGGGTCCTGAGATTGAAGAGGTGCTGTTGCACCTTCTTCACCACATTGTCTGTGTGGGTGGACCATTTCAGATTGTCAGTGATGTGCACGCTGAGGAACTTGAAGCTTTTCACCTTCTCCTCTGTGGTCCCGTCGATGTGGATGGGGGCGTGCTCTCTCTGCTGTTTCCCTGAAGTCCACGATCAGCTCCTTAATATTGTTGACATTGAGGAAGAGGTTATTTTCCTGGCACCACTCTGCCAGGGCCCTCACCTCCTCCCTGTAGGCTGTTTCGGCATTGTTGGTTAATCAGGCTTGCTACTAATGGGACATCTGCAAACTTGATGATTGAGTGGCCACGCAGTCATGGGTGAACAGGGAGTACAGGAGTACAGGAGGGGGCTGAGCACGCACCCTTGAGGTGTCGTTTCTCCTATCTTCACCACCTGGGGGGGGCGGCCCGTCAGGAAGTCCAGGACCCAGTTGCACAGGGCGGGTTTCAGACCCAGGGCCAGAGCTTAATGATGAGCTTGGAGGGTACTATGGTGTTGAAAGTTGAGCTATAATCAATGAACTGCATTCCAACATACATTTTCCAATCAGTTATGGAACCAATTGCTCTATATGGTAGTGAAGTATCGTATCCGCTCTCTAATAAAGAATTTACCAAATGGAACAAACATCCAATCGAATTACTGCATGCAGAGTTTTGCAAAACTTTACTGCAAGTGCAAAGAAAACCTCCAGATAACGCATGTAGAGCAGAATTGGGCCAAAACACTCCTCATGCAAATAGATAAAAGAGCAATAAAACGTTACAACCGTCTAAAAACAAGTGACCCCAAAACATTCCATCACACAGATCTACAATGTCAAGAGATGAAACAAGAGACGAGATCCATCAGCCAGCTGGTTCTGAGGCTCAGTTCACCAACCCAAACCAACCCCATAGAGCCTCAGGACAGCACTCAGAAAATCTGGCCCAAACATTCCATCACACAGATCTACAATGTCAAGAGATGAAAGAAAGAGACGAGATCCATCAGCCAGCTGGTTCTGAGGCTCAGTTCGCCAACCCAAACCAACCCCATAGAGCCTCAGGACAGCACTCAGAAAATCTGGCCCAAACAAATCATCACAAGGCAAAAATAAAAATATATCACCTATTGGAAAGACACATCTAAGTAAACTTCAATGCTATTTGTCTCTAAACAAACAGTACATGGTGGCAGACTATCTGACCACTGTGACTGATAGAAAACTGAGGAAAACACTGACTAGGTACAGACTCCATTAGCACAGTCTGGCTATAGAGACCGGTCGTCACAGACAAACCTGGCTGCCCAGAGAGAACAGGCTGTGCTCACTCTGCTCTAGGAGAGAGGTAGAGACGGAGCTGCATTTCAAATCAAATCCAATTTTATTTGTCACATACACATGGTTAGCAGATGTTAATGCGAGTGTAGCGAAATGCTTGTGCTTCTAGTTCCGACAATGCAGTGATAACCAACAAGTAATCTAACTAACAATTCCAAAACTACTGTCTTATACACAGTGTAAGGGGATAGGGAATATGTACATAAGGATATATGAATGAGTGATGGTACAGGGCAGCATACAGTAGATGGTATCGAGTACAGTGTATACATATGAGATGAGTATGTAGACAAAGTAAACAAAGTGGCATAGTTAAAGTGGCTAGTGATACATGTATTACATAAGGATGCAGTCGATGATATAGAGTACAGTATATATGTATGCATATGAGATGAATAATGTAGGGTAAGTAACATTATATAAGGTAGCATTGTTTAAAGTGGCTAGTGATATATTTACATCCTTTCCCATCAATTCCCATTATTAAAGTGGCTGGAGTTGGGTCAGTGCCAATGACAGTATGTTGGCAGCAGCCACTCAATGTTAGTGGTGGCTGTTTAACAGTCTGATGGCATTGAGATAGAAACTGTTTTTCAGTCTCTCGGTCCCAGCTTTGATGCACCTGTACTGACCTCGCCTTCTGGATGATAGCGGGGTTCTGGATGTGGGGCCCTCGTGTTGAGGATCAGCGGGGAGGAGATGTTGTTGCCTACCCTCGCCACCTGGGGGCGGCCCGTCAGAAAGTCCAGTACCCAGTTGCACAGGGCGGGGTCGAGACCCAGGGTCTCGAGCTTGATGACGAGCTTGGAGGGTACTATGGTGTTGAATGCCGAGCTGTAGTCGATGAACAGCATTCTCACATAGGTATTCCTCTTGTCCAGGTGGGTTAGGGCAGTGTGCAGTGTGGTTGAGATTGCATCGTCTGTGGACCTATTTGGGCGGTAAGCAAATTGGAGTGGGTCTAGGGTGTCAGGTAGGGTGGAGGTGATATGGTCCTTGACTAGTCTCTCAAAGCACTTCATGATGACGGAAGTGAGTGCTACGGGGCGGTAGTCATTTAGCTCAGTTACCTTAGCTTTCTTGGGAACAGGAACAATGGTGGCCCTCTTGAAGCATGTGGGAACAGCAGACTGGTATAGGGATTGATTGAATATGTCCGTAAACACACCGGCCAGCTGGTCTGCGCATGCTCTGAGGGCGCGGCTGGGGATGCCGTCTGGGCCTGCAGCCTTGCGAGGGTTAACACGTTTAAATGTCTTACTCACCTCGGCTGCAGTGAAGGAGAGACCGCATGTTTTCGTTGCAGGCCAGTGAAAAGTGCAATGTAATGTCAATAATATTTCCCATTTAGTTTGGTCTTTCATACCAGGTCATGTGTCTTCTCAGTCAGGTTGAGACTGGTCTACTACCTGGTCATGTGTCTTCTCAGTCAGGTTGAGACTGGTCGACTACCAGGTCATGTGTCATCTCAGTCAGGTTGAGACTGATCTACTACCAGGTCATGTGTCTTCTCAGGTCAGGTTCAGACTGGTCTACTACCAGGTCATGTAGTCCTTCCACAAAATAAATAATTTTTTTTTTTTTTAATAACGAGACATTGGATCACCTGCCGTAGGCTACATATTATACACTATGTGTGAAACATTATGTGAGGATTATATATAGATTCAATCAATGAGATGTGGGGGGAGATTCTCCATATAGTCAATAAAAGGTTGCCAAATTCTGTAAAATGTCTTTAACTTATTCTTCAAGCAGTAAGTGATTTTCTCCAAAGGGATACAACTATTAACTTCCGAAAGCCACATTGCAACTGGCAGGGAGGAATCCAATTTCCATTTCAAGGCAATACATTTCTTGGCAATCGCTAGCAATATTTCTGTTAGCTTTATAGTATGGCTTTGCCTAAGATTGGTGTTAGTAAAGTTACCCAGTAGACAGACCTCCGGGTCTAAAGGGAATGCAACCCCGTGAATTGAGGATATGGTATCGCATACCCCCTACCAGAAACCGTGTAGTTTTGAACACTGCCAAGTGGAATGGAGGAATGTTCCTTCATCTGAGCCACATCTAAAACATAGGGAGGAGATATCTGGGTTGAACCTGTGCAGTCTAGATGGGGTGATATAGAGCTGATGGAGGAAATTAAACTGGATCAGTCTGTATCTGGAGTTCAATGTGGATGTAACCCCATCCCTGCATAGGTCACTCCATAGATCCTCATCAAGATCAATACCCATATCTCTCTCCCATCTAAGTCGGGGTTTATCTAGCCCAGGCAGTGTAAGTCCTGACATAAGAGCATTGTAAACACGGGAAATGGTCTTGAACAGTGGTTGGTCTGCGTGGCAGAGTTGTTCAATAGGTGACATCTTAGGTAGGTTCCATTGTCCCTTGAGAGTCACCCTAATAAAGTTTCGTAGTTGTAGGTAGCTAAAGAAGTCCCTGTTAGGCAAGTGGTATTTCTGTTTCAGCTGATCAAAAGACATAAGAACTCCCTCCTCGTAACAATGTTCCAGAAGAGTGATCCCCTTATCAGACCATGGTCTAAAGTTACTATTCTGGAAAAACCTAGGGATCAATCTATTGTTCCATAAAGGGGTTTTAGGGGAAAGGAATCCCCCTCGTCCGAACAACTCATGCAGTTTGCACCGTGCCAGGACAGAATGTATGATTAAAGGGTTGTCTGTGATGGTTTTTATAGATTTTCTGTCCCATTTGTAAAACAATTCTGCCCCAGTGTCATCATTTACCTCAAGCTTTTCAATGTTCAACCATGAGGGAGAGGGACCATTGTCAAACCTCTGAGCCAGAAACCTAGACTGTGCAGCCCAGTAGTACACTCTAAAATTGGGGAGGTTTAAGCCCCCTTGACTGTAATCAAGGGTCAGTTTATCCAGGCCAACCCTAGGGGTTTTGCCGTGCCAGATAAACCGCCTGGTCAGCTTGTCGAGAGAGGAAAAAAATGCTGCGGGAACAGGGATAGGGAGAGATTGAAACAGATATAGAAACCTGGGCAGGACATTCATTTTAATTACATTGATTCTACCCAGTAGAGTGAGAGGTAAGTCCATCCATTTACAAAGGTCAACCTCCACCTTTTGCAACAAACTGGCCAGATTGAGTTTATGCCAAAATATGTGAAGCCCATAGGCGACCATCTAAAAGGAAACTTGTGCTTGATGGTATGATGGTCAAAGACAGACAACGGTAAGATTTCGCTTTTATCAAGATTGACCTTATATCCAGAGAAAGAACTATAACACTGTAGTAGGGTCTGCAAGTGAGAGAGGGAGTGTTCTGGGTTTGTTAGGAATAAGATAAGGTCGTCCGCAAAGAGTGATCATTTATGGGTATGGGGGCCCACCTCAAAGCCATGTATGTCAGGGCACGTTCTAATAGCCTCAGCCAACGGTTAGATGGCGAGGGCAAAGAGGTGGGGGCTAATTGGGCAACCTTGTCTGTTCCCCCTATAAAGAGGGAAAGAGGAGGAAGTCATCCCATTGGTAGCAATCCTAGCTTTAGGAAATTTGTAGAGTGATTTTATCCAATTTACAAACACAGTACCTAAACCGAACTTTTCCAAGACGCGAAAGAGGTATGGCCATTCAACCCTATCAAAGGCCTTTTCAGCGTCGAGGGAGACTGCGACACCGGGTATTTTGTTTTTGTTAGCAAGGTGAATTATATCAAAGAACCTTCTGAGATTATTGGAGGACAATCTATTAATTATGAAGCCAGTCTGATCTGGGTTGACCAACAGGGGAAGACATGACTCCAGTATCTTAGATTGCATCTTGGTGACCAGTTTACAATCTGTGTTAAGGAGAGAGATTGGTCTATAGGAGGCGCACTTTAGTGGGTTTTTCCCTTTCTTGTGGATTACAGTAATCACTGCTTGAGAGAAGGACTCTGGAAAGCAGTTGTCTTCTCTGGCTTTTTTAAGTACCTCCATAAGGTAGGGGACCAACAGCTCCCTAAATTCTTTATAGAACTCTGGAGGGAAGCCATCCTCCCCAGGAGATTTATTAGAAGGTAAGGATTTAATGGCCTCCAACAATTCAGGGACTGAGAAGTGTTCACTCAGGCGCTCGCTGTCTTCCCCTGACAGGCATGGGAGGTTGAGAGAGGAGAGAAAGGAGTCTAACTCTGATAGATCATCGCTTGATTGGGAAGTGTAGAAGTCTTCATAGTATTTCTTAAAATTATTATTAATTTCAGTAGGGTCGAAAGATGTCTCTTTAGTGAGAGTTTCTATGGCATTAATTGTCCTCTTACTTTCCTCTGCTTTCAGTTGCCATGCCAATACTTTGTGAGCTTTCTCTCGAAGCTCATAATAACGCTGTTTTGATTTAGTGATGGCCCTCTCAGCTTGATATGTGTTCAGAATATTATATTTAAGTTTTTTATTTACCAAAAGCCTGTATAGATCTTTAGTCGGGCCTCTTTGGTAGGTTTTCTCTAGCTCAGAGATTTCAGATTCAAGGGCACTCAGTTCCACACCGTGTTTTTTCTTCAGCCCTTTAGTATAGGAAATAATCTGTTGCCTCAGGTAGGCCTTCAATTTTGTCCCAACGAATGAAGCTGTCAGGAGCAGAGGGTTTGTTTGTCAAAGTAAAAATATTGATCTGCTCTTTGATGAATGCACAAAATTCAGGTTGCTTTAGAAGTGTAGAATTTAGTCTCCATCTATATGCTCCATTTACCTTGGTACGAATGGCGATTGATAATACCAGAGGAGAATGGTCACTAAGCAATCTGGGGAGATACTCGACATCTAACACTCTATGAAACAGTTGTGTCGAAAGTAAAAAGTTATCTATGCGTGTGTGTGTCTTGTGTGGGTGTGAATAAAAAGAGTAGTCCCTATCCTGTGGGTGCAACTGTCTCCAGATGGCTAGTAAATTGAGATCTTTCATGAATGACATGGTGAGCTTGCAGGCTTTGGTAAGAAGTGAGGGTTTATCAGAAGACCTATCAAGAACTGTATCTAAGCAAAAATTTAAATCTCCTCCAACCAGTAGCCATCATGGTGGTGCGTGAGCAACCTGAAGGAAGACATTCTGAATAAACATATGGTCATCGAAGTTAGGAGCATAAATATTCAATAGGGTCCAAGACTCTGAAAACATATGCCCCTGCACCAAAACAAACCTGCCAGAGGGATCAGAGATGGTGTTGTTGACGCAGAAGGGGATGTGTCTACTTATCAAAATTGCAGTTCCTCTTGCTTTGGAGTTAAAAGAGGATGCAAAAACTTGTCCTACCCATTCCCTCTTCAATTTCTTGTGTTCACTGGCTGTAAGATGTGTTTCTCGTAAAAACACAATGTCAGCCTTTAATTTCTTAAGGTATGTATAGACTCTTTTCCTTTTAATCGGGCTGTTAAGACCTTTTACGTTGAATGTTACATATTTTAGTGGATTAAGCATAGGTTGGGTTTCAAATATGTAACTGAATAGAAATCTATCATATGCAGATAATTAGGAAATGTTTCAACTTTGGTTTGAGCACAAAAGTGACCTGTGTGTCTCTTTAGGAAGGAAACAATAAACATAGAAAAAAGGAAGAAAAAAATAACAAAAATCCCACCCCGATTGTCAGACGAGAACAACAGTCCCAACAATCAAACATGAATACACTTGTAGAGATACGTTGCTGCTCGCTTTCCACCTTGCTCTTACTAGCAAAACCTTGGCGTAAACTAAAACCTGCGAGCTCTCTAAATTGAAAACAAACGTTGTGAATAGATATTTATGGCTGAATATTTACTGCCCACGGTAAGGGCTGCTTGAGTCTCTTTACGAAAGATTAACATAAATGAGGGGGAAAGCAGTGGGCCTAAACCCACTTATTGCTTCGCCCAGTAGATATGGACTAAACCAAAATATACTCTCCTGTAAATGTAATAGAACTCACCCCTGGAAGATACGGTTAGTTGAAAATGTACAAATCAATTAAAGTGACCGGGAGATACCAGCAGTTCAATCCGGATAAGAGAAAACAAACTAACTGCATTTTATCCCCCAGAGAGACCGTCCTGGCTCAGACTCAGACGTTGCTCAGTTCTTTGAGAAAAGTGTGCACTTCTCCCGGTGTGTTGAAGAGATGGCTTCGGCCTTTGTACTGAACTTTCATCCGCGCAGGGTGGATGAGGTAGCCGGTGATGTTCTTCTCCTTCAGTGCTTTGGCGGCAGGTCTGAACTGCTTGCGGCGTCTGGCGAGGTCCGCGCTCATATCCGGGAAAAGGCTGACCCTCTTCCCATCGATGGCGATGTCTCCTTTGGCTCTTGCGAGTTGCAGTATCTTCTCTCTGTCTTGGAAACGGAGGAAACTGATCAGGACGGCTCGTGGGGGCTCATCTGGCCGGGGTTTCGGCGCTGATGTTCTGTAGGCGCGTTCGATTTCCAGCGGCTTGGTGAAGTTGGTTATGCCTAGGACCTCCGGGATCCATTTAGTGAAGAAACGGACCGGGTCACGGCCATCGCTGTCCTCTTTCAATCCCACCACACGGATATTACTACGTCTACTCTGGTTCTCCATCTGATCTACTTTGTTTTTGAGGTAGGCATTGTCCTTTTGCAGTTGTGTCAAGACCTGGTCATGTCTAGCGATGGTATCTTCAACTGTGCTAATGTGCAGCTCTGCCTCAGTCGTTCTCAAAAGGAGATCATTCATGGAGGATTTCAGGTCGTCAATGGAAGAATGGAGTTCAGGCGATTTCTTAGCGATTTTCAGAGAAAGACCTCTGTTACCATCCTGAATTTCCCGGAGGAGAGTAGCCAGCATGTCGGCAGGCTCGCAAGAGGCTGCTCAGAGCAACAGTCTGGAACTGTCGTCTGAGTTATGAGGGCTAATGCTAATCTTGCTAGCTGTAGCGTTATCGTTATCTTGGGAATCAACGTCGTTTTGGTCGTCCTTCTTGCCTCTCGGTCGGAGGTCCATGGCTCTTTGGGAAGGTAAGTACTTGACAATTTATCAGCCAATGTTAGAATATTGTTTCAACGTTGTTATTTAGGTAAAAATATAATAACTTTGAAGAGCTCGGTTTGTCAACGTCTGCTCAGCTCTGCGGCATCATGTGTCCTCTTCCCTTGTGTTCTTTAACCATTTGTACATTGTTACAACACTGTATATATATATATATATATATATATATATATATATATATATATATATGTATAATATGAAATTTGTAATGTCCTTATTGTTTTGACATTTCTGTATGTGTAATGTTTACTGTTAATTTTTATTGTTTATTTCACTTTTGTATATTATCTACCTCACTTGCTTTGGTAATGTTAACATATGTTTCCCATGACAATAAAGCCCTTGAATTGAATTGAACAAGGTACAAATCTGTCGTTCTGCCCATGAACAGGCAGTCAACCCACTGGTCCTAGGCTGTCATTGAAAATAATATTTTTTCCTTAACTGACTTGCCAAGGTTAAAAAAAATACTGCATTATCTATACTACACAGTAATCAGGGTATCCTATTCTGTAATCAACCTCCTTTGGAAAATGCAGTGGTGTAAAGTACTTAAGTAAAAAAAAATACTTTAAAGTACTAAGTTGTTTTTTTGTGGTATCTGTACGTTACTTAACTATTGATATTTTTGCCATCTTTTACTTCACTACATTCCTAAAGAAAATTGTGTACTTTTTACTCCTTACATTTTCCTTGACACCCAAAAGTCCTTGACAGGAAAATTGTCCAATTCACTCACTTCACATCCCTGGTCATCCCTACTGCCTCTGAAGGACTCACTAAACAGAGAACATCCCTGGTCATCCCTACTGCCTCTGATCTGGAGGACTCACTAAACAGAGAACATCCCTGGTCATCCCTACTGCCTCTGATCTGGAGGACTCACTAAACAGAGAACATCCCTGGTCATCCCTACTGCCTCTGATCTGGAGGACTCACTAAACAGAGAACATCCCTGGTCATCCCTACTGCCTCTGATCTGGAGGACTCACTAAACAGAGAACATCCCTGGTCATCCCTACTGCCTCTGATCTGGAGGACTCACTAAACAGAGAACATCCCTGGTCATCCCTACTGCCTCTGATCTGGAGGACTCACTAAACAGAGAACATCCCTGGTCATCCCTACTGCCTCTGATCTGGAGGACTCACTAAACAGAGAACATCCCTGGTCATCCCTACTGCCTCTGATCTGGAGGACTCACTAAACAGAGAACATCCCTGGTCATCCCTACTGCCTCTGATCTGGAGGACTCACTAAACAGAGAACATCCCTGGTCATCCCTACTGCCTCTGATCTGGAGGACTCACTAAACAGAGAACATCCCTGGTCATCCCTACTGCCTCTGATCTGGAGGACTCACTAAACAGAGAACATCCCTGGTCATCCCTACTGCCTCTGATCTGGAGGACTCACTAAACAGAGAACATCCCTGGTCATCCCTACTGCCTCTGATCTGGAGGACTCACTAAACAGAGAACATCCCTGGTCATCCCTACTGCCTCTGATCTGGCGGACTCACTAAACACAAAATGCTTAGTTTGTAACTTATGTTTGTGCGCTGGAGCGTGCCCCTGGCTATCTGTAAATTATGTCTGAGTGTTGGAGTGTGCCCCTGGCTATCTGTAAATGATGTCTGAGTGTTGGAGTGTGCCCCTGGCTATCTGTAAATTATGTCTGAGTGTTGGAGTGTGCCCCTGGCTATCTGTAAATTATGTCTGAGTGTTGGAGTGTGCCCCTGGCTATCTGTAAATTATGTCTGAGTGTTGGAGTGTGCCCCTGGCTATCTGTCAATACAAAAATACATAATGATGGTGCTGTCTGGTTTGCTAAATATACGGAATTTGAAGTGGCTTATACTTTAACTTTTGATACTTAAGTGTATAATTTTAGACTTTTACTCAAGTAGTATTTTTCTGGGTGACTTTCACTTTTACTTGAGTCAATATCTATTAAGGTATCTTTTAATTTTAATCAAGTATGACAATTAAGTATTTCGTACATTTTACCACTGGGAAAGGCATATTTGCTATCCAATGATGTTTACTCATCGTTATGCTTCATCTACTATACAATCCGTCATTTTCACAGGCATTAATGGTACCCAGTGTCATAACATGTACTCAATGTCACAACACGTCATGACACAGGTCATAGCCATGTCACATGTCATAACGGCTGACATAACACAGGTCATAACACAGGTCATAACACAGGTCATAACCATGTCACATGTCATAATGGCTGACATAACCAGGTCATAACATGTCATATGTCATAACACTGACATAACACAGGTCATAGCCATGTCACATGTCATAACGGCTGACATAACACAGGTCATAACACAGGTCATAACACAGGTCATAACCATGTCACATGTCATAACGGCTGACATAACACAGGTCATAACCATGTCATATGTCATAACGGCTGACATAACACAGGTCATAACCATGTCACATGTCATAACGGCTGACATAACACAGGTCATAACACAGGTCATAACACAGGTCATAACCATGTCACATGTCATAACGGCTGACATAACACAGGTCATAACCATGTCATATGTCATAACGGCTGACATAACACAGGTTATTTCACTGTCATGACCCATACATTTACAACTGTTGTGACATAGTGTTATTTTATGGCTGGTTATGACACCTACATAAAGTATAGAGTGTCAAAACCCACATTTATTTAACAAACAAATAAATCCCCGCCGAGAAGTTTACTTTCATTTGAAAGTTTGTTTCTTCAATCCTTTGTTGTTGTTGTTGTTACTAAGAAAACACACTTCACTGTCATGAGGCATTATGACTGTCCTGTGTCACTTTACTTGGACTAAGAAAACACACTTCACTGTCATGAGGCATTATGACTGTCCTGCGTCACTTAACTTGGACTAAGAAAAATACACTTTACGACACTGTCATGAGGCATTATGACTGTCCTGCGTCACTTTACTTGGACTAAGAAAAATACACTTTACGACACTGTCATGAGGCATTGTGACTGTCCTGTGTCACTTTACTTGGACTAAGAAAACACACTTTACGACACTGTCATGAGGCATTATGACTGTCCTGCGTCACTTTACGTGGACTAAGAAAACACACTTTACGACACTGTCATGAGGCATTATGACTGTCCTGCGTCACTTTACTTGGACTAAGAAAACACACTTTACGACACTGTCATGAGGCATTATGACTGTCCTGCGTCACTTTACGTGGACTAAGAAAACACACTTTACGACACTGTCATGAGGCATTATGACTGTCCTGCGTCACTTTACTTGGACTAAGAAAAATACACTTTACGACACTGTCATGAGGCATTGTGACTGTCCTGTGTCACTTTACTTGGACTAAGAAAACACACTTTACGACACTGTCATGAGGCATTATGACTGTCCTGCGTCACTTTACTTGGACTAAGAAAACACACTTTACGACACTGTCATGAGGCATTATGACTGTCCTGCGTCACTTTACTTGGACTAAGAAAACACACTTCACTGTCATGAGTCAGTTAAGAACAAATTCTTATTTTACAATGACAGCCTAGGAACAGTGGGTTAACTGGTCTAGGAACAGTGGGTTAACTGGTCTAGGAACAGTGGGTTAACTGGTCTAGGAACAGTGGGTTAACTGGTCTAGGAACAGTGGGTTAACTGGTCTAGTTAACTGGTCTAGGAACAGTGGGTTAACTGGTCTAGGAACAGTGGGTTAACTGGTCTAGGAACAGTGGGTTAACTGGTCTAGGAACAGTGGGTTAACTGGTCTAGGAACAGTGGGTTAACTGCCTTGTTCAGGGGGCAGAACGACAGATTTGTACCTTGTCAGCTCGGGGATATGAACTTGCAACCTTTCGGTGACTAGTCCAACACTCTAACCACTAGGCTATGACAGGTTATGACAAGTAACGTCAGCTGTTATGACATATGAGATGGTTATGACCCTGTCACATAATGTGACATTATGACACGCTGGGTGTCAAGTAAAGTGTTACCGCATCTGGTAATAACAACTTGAACTAACAAAAGTTACGTTTATTATTTGTAAGCATTTATGTTGGGTAATTATGAAATAAAACTTTGGTTTGAAGTGTTAATTCGGCCTTCACTAAGCCTCTGTACCCTGAGAACCCTCCTAGATCTGAGCCCAGGCTCTGCTACAGGGTCTGTCTGTTTAGACTGGCATTACTGGGCTGGTTCCTGGTGTCTGTTTAGACTGGCATTACTGGGCTGGTTCCTGGTGTCTGTTTAGACTGGCATTACTGGGCTGGTTCCTGGTGTCTGTTTAGACTGGTATTACTGGGCTGGTTCCTGGTGTCTGTTTAGACTGGTATTACTGGGCTGGTTCCTGGTGTCTGTTTAGACTGGCATTACTGGGCTGGTTCCTGGTGTCTGTTTAGACTGGCATTTTACTCGGCTGGCGTTCATTCAAACCAGTAACCTTTCGGTTACGGGTCCAATGCTGTTAACCTCTAGGCTACCTGCCGCCCTTTGCTAACCAGTGGAGGTTATTAGTGGAGGTTAATGATGTTTCATATGAGGAAGGATATATTCTGTCTGAATGTGAATCCTTTGAAAGTTATCTAGCTAGCTGTGTGTTGCTCTCAGGCTAAGTCACCCCCCCCCCCGCCGCCCTCCTCCTTCCTGTCCGCCTCATGACTGACTTCATGAGCACACCACCACCACCACATCATCTCAGAACCCTAAACTAAAAACATTGTGTGTCCAGAAAAGCTAATCACTTGTTGGTAGAAGAAGCTGGAGATTTGCATATTCGTCATAAATGAAAGATTGCAGTTGAGATTGAGTGGCCAGGGGTTTTAATCACAACCAAACACCGAGAGTTGAAGGGAGGCACTTGTAACCGAACAGAATCCCTGAGAAGAATGAATCATTTATTATCAATTGTTTATTTATTGTCAGCAGCAAACAGTCAAACTACTTACCATTCAAAACATTTAAAAAATGTGCTAGAACAACAACTGAACCACAGTACTCTCTCTGAATGAATATAGCTTTAATGACTTGAAAACTTTCCACTTGCACGAGTTTAGGAAAGCCGTTTAGCAGGAATTGCTATGCGTTTTGGCGGCACCAGAAAAACAGAAGAAAGAGCATTACCCTGACTATCTCTACCATGCATTATTCATGTTGTCTCTCTGAGTGGTGTGTCAAGAAGCAAGCCCTGTTTTAAAAACATTCAGCACCACTCAGCTATGCTCTACTAAAACACATAAATACTGTCACCACTTCCATACCAGCGGGTCCTGAATACTGTCACCACTTCCATACCAGCGGGTCCTGAATACTCGTCACCACTTCCATACCAGCGGGTCCTGAATACTGTCACCACTTCCATACCAGCGGGTCCTGAATACTGTCACCACTTCCATACCAGCGGGTCCTGAATACTCGTCACCACTTCCATACCAGCGGGTCCTGGATACTGTCACCACTTCCATACCAGCGGGTCCTGAATACTCGTCACCACTTCCATACCAGCGGGTCCTGAATACTGTCACCACTTCCATACCAGCGGGTCCTGAATACTGTCACCACTTCCATACCAGCAGTCCTAAATACTGTCACCACTTCAATACCAGCAGTCCTAAATACTGTCACCACTTCAATACCAGCAGTCCTAAATACTGTCACCACTTCAATACCAGCAGTCCTAAATACTGTCACCACTTCAATACCAGCAGTCCTAAATACTGTCACCACTTCCATACAAGCGGGTCCTAAATACTGTCACCACTTCAATACCAGCAGTCCTAAATACTGTCAACACTTCAATACCAGCAGTCCTAAATACTGTCACCACTTCCATACCAGCAGTCCTAAATACTGTCACCACTTCCATACCAGCGGGTCCTGAATACTGTCACCACTTCAATACCAGCAGTCCTAAATACTGTCACCACTTCCATACCAGCAGTCCTAAATGCTGTCACCACTTCAATACCAGCAGTCCTAAATACTGTCACCACTTCAATACCAGCAGTCCTAAATACTGTCACCACTTCAATACCAGCAGTCCTAAATACTGTCACCACTTCCATACCAGCGGGTCCTAAATACTGTCACCACTTCAATACCAGCAGTCCTAAATACTGTCAACACTTCAATACCAGCAGTCCTAAATACTGTCACCACTTCCATACCAGCAGTCCTAAATACTGTCACCACTTCCATACCAGCGGGTCCTGAATACTGTCACCACTTCAATACCAGCAGTCCTAAATACTGTCACCACTTCCATACCAGCAGTCCTAAATGCTGTCACCACTTCAATACCAGCAGTCCTAAATACTGTCACCACTTCAATACCAGCAGTCCTAAATACTGTCACCACTTCAATACCAGCAGTCCTAAATACTGTCACCACTTCCATACCAGCGGGTCCTAAATACTGTCACCACTTCCATACCAGCGGGTCCTAAATACTGTCACCACTTCCATACCAGCGGGTCCTGAATACTGTCACCACTTCCATACCAGCGGGTCCTGAATACTGTCACCACTTCCATACCAGCGGGTCCTGAATACTGTCACCACTTCAATACCAGCAGTCCTAAATACTGTCACCACTTCAATACCAGCAGTCCTAAATACTGTCACCACTTCAATACCAGCAGTCCTAAATACTGTCACCACTTCCATACCAGCGGGTCCTAAATACTGTCACCACTTCCATACCAGCAGTCCTAAATACTGTCACCACTTCCATACCAGCGGGTCCTAAATACTGTCACCACTTCCATACCAGCGGGTCCTAAATACTGTCACCACTTCCATACCAGCGGGTCCTGAATACTGTCACCACTTCCATACCAGCGGGTCCTGAATACTGTCACCACTTCCATACCAGCGGGTCCTGAATACTGTCACCACTTCAATACCAGCAGTCCTAAATACTGTCACCACTTCAATACCAGCAGTCCTAAATACTGTCACCACTTCAATACCAGCAGTCCTAAATACTGTCACCACTTCCATACCAGCGGGTCCTAAATACTGTCACCACTTCCATACCAGCAGTCCTAAATACTGTCACCACTTCCATACCAGCGGGTCCTAAATACTGTCACCACTTCCATACCAGCGGGTCCTAAATACTGTCACCACTTCCATACCAGCGGGTCCTGAATACTGTCACCACTTCCATACCAGCGGGTCCTGAATACTGTCACCACTTCCATACCAGCGGGTCCTGAATACTGTCACCACTTCAATACCAGCAGGTCCTAAATGTAGAATCCGGGTTAGCTTTACACTTTCTAAATTATATGGCTGCCTTTATTAAATAACACCAGTTATTGGCATCAGCAAGTGTGTTTTTGAGAGTCATGATCATTTTGAACATACTTGCGTTTTGTTGGAAGCTAGCTAAACGTTACGCTAACGTTCCATGTGCATTTCTCTGTTGGAGAGTGATAGAACTGTATTAGCGCTTGGCTGTAACGTTGCCTTGCCTTTTTGGAGACTTCCAAGTGAATAACGTTATTACAGAACATTACTGAGAAACAATGTTAGCTAGCTAGCTCACATTATGTGGCTTGGTAGAGAGTTGACAAGCAAATGAGCTAGCTAGGTTTTGTGACATACATTAGCAAGTTAGCTAGGTTTTGTGACATACATTAGCGAGTTAGCTAGGTTTTGTGACATACATTAGCGAGTTAGCTAGGTTTTGTGACATACATTAGCGAGTTAGCTAGGTTTTGTGACATACATTAGCAAGTTAGCTAGGTTTTGTGACATACATTAGCGAGTTAGCTAGGTTTTGTGACATACATTAGCGAGTTAGCTAGCTAGGTAGATATAATGTTATATAATAATGGGACATGCCCAAAATAAAAATAAAAAATGTAGTTATTAAAAGACCACACAACAATCCACTCCAAGGTAAGTGTTACTGCTGCCTGCTTCATCAAGCGTTGAAGTGGCGTCCAGCATCACACTGTCAGATAGGTTGAGAACACATGCTTCATTTCATTAGGAGAATAGATACCTTTTTCCTATTCCGTTCAATGATGGCTATTGGGTAGTGTGAACTTTCTTGTGGGTGAATCATTTCTGGTTGGTTTCTCTACTTTTGTGTCCCTTTCTTTGAGCCTGCCTTCTTTGAGTGGGCTAGGTTTATCTCTCTGGTACTGTCATGTCTCCCTCTCTAGTAGTTAACATTTTTGCCAGTAATGAAGATACTATATGCTTGGAGTATAACCGACTGTCTTTTTCTAAAGGGGGGTGAGTTTCTGGAAGAACCTGGAGGGGTTGAGCTAGATGGGAGGAGCTTGGAGGGGTTGAGCTAGATGGGAGGAGCCTGGAGGGGTTGAGCTAGATGGGAGGAGCCTGGAGGGGTTGAGCTAGATGGGAGGTGCCTGGAGGGGTTGAGCTAGATGGGAGGAGCCCGGGGGGGTTGAGCTAGATGGGAGGAGCCCGGGGGGGTTGAGCTAGATGGGAGGAGCCCGGGGGGGTTGAGCTAGATGGGAGGAGCCTGGAGAGGTTGAGCTAGATGAGAGCCTCGTGGAGGAGCCGGGAGTGATTGAGCTAAATGAGAACACCGTGGAGGAGCCTGGAGAGGTTGAGCTAGATGGGAGTACCATGGAGGCAACAGAAGGCGAAACAGGCTACACTACAGTCTCTTTCAGTTAACTGTTCCCAGACATTATCACCCTATTTGTGTATTGCCATATCTTATTCAGTGAATTAACTTGTTGTGTTCTATGTTCTATTTAGGGTGATGAATATGAGCATCTCCGAACAGACCGTAGAAGTAAATGAAGATGAGGTCAATGCCCTAATGAATAGTGGGGAAGTGTAACATTGTTCTTAGTATTTGTGATGTGCTAGTGTACTTTTGTTGTTTGTATTTACAATGTACCTTTTATATTATTAATCTGTCTTATTTGTGATTGGTGCTGATGAGAGTGGTGCTGATGAGAGTGGTGCTGATGAGATTGGTGCTGATGAGAGTGGTGCTGATGAGATTGGTGCTGATGAGAGTGGTGCTGATGAGATTGGTGCTGATGAGAGTGGTGCTGATGAGATTGGTGCTGATGAGAGTGGTGCTGATGAGATTGGTGCTGATGAGAGTGGTGCTGTGGTGCTGATGGGAGTGGTGCTGATGAGAGTGGTGCTGATGAGAGTGGTGCTGTGGTGCTGATGGGAGTGGTGCTGATGAGAGTGGTGCTGTGGTGTTGATGAGAGTGGTGCTGATGAGAGTGGTGCTGTGGTGCTGATGAGATTGCACTGATAAGAGTGGTGCTGATGAGAGTGGTGCTGATGAGATTGCACTGATAAGAGTGGTGCTGATGAGATTGCACTGATAAGAGTGGTGCTGATGAGAGTGGTGCTGATGAGAGTGGTGCTGATGAGAGTGGTGATGATGAGAGTGGTGCTGTGGTGCTGTGGTCCTGATGAGAGTGGTGCTGTGGTGCTGATGAGAGTGGTGCTGATGAGAGTGGAGCTGATGGGAGTGGTGCTGTGGTGCCGATGAGAGTGGTGCTGTGGTGTTGATGAGAGTGGTGCTGATGAGAGTGGTGCTGTGGTGCTGATGAGAGTGGTGCTGATGAGAGTGGTGCTGTGGTGCTGATGAGAGTGGTGCTGATGAGAGTGGTGCTGTGGTGCTGATGAGAGTGGTGCTGTGGTGCTGATGAGAGTGGTGCTGGTGGGAGTGGTGCTGATGAGAGTGGTGCTGTGGTGCTGATGAGAGTGGTGCTGTGGTCCTGATGAGAGTGGTGCTGTGGTGCTGCTGAGAGTGGTGCTGATGAGAGTGGTGCTGTGGTGCTGATGAGAGTGGTGCTGATGAGAGTGGTGCTGATGAGAGTGGTGCTGTGGTGCTGATGGGAGTGGTGCTGATGAGACCTGGAGTCCCTCATAGAAATCGCAGGTGAATGAAGATACTGATGAAGAGGAGTCTGACGAGTTTGAAGATTCTGGGGACAGCATCTCGGACGAAGAATACATTCGTTCGCGTTGTGTTCGGTATGATTATTATTCTATACCTTTAGCCATGTATACATGTTTACATTTGTATTTTATGATACATCGGTACCGTTTTTCTAAAGAAATGTATCCACGTAATTTTCTAGGTGTTTAAAACGGAATGGGTCCATTTACCGCTGCGCATTGATAGACTACCGGTCATCAGCGTGGAAGAGACAGTGCACGACTCCATCCTTTTAGAAGACTCTTCTGCCACAGACGCAACTCCGTCCACAGACAAAACGCCCTCCATCCACAGACAAAACGCCCTCCATCCACAGACAAAACGCCCTCCATCCACAGACAAAACGCCCTCCATCCACAGACAAACGCCCTCCATCCACAGACAAACGCCCTCCATCCACAGACAGACGCGCCTCCGTCAACGGACAGACGCCCTCCATCCACAGACAAACGCCCTCCATCCACAGACAAACGCCCTCCGTCCACAGACAAAACGCCCTCCATCCACAGACAAACGCCCTCCATCCACAGACAAAACGCCCTCCATCCACAGACAAAACACCCTCCATCCACAGACAAACGCCCTCCATCCACAGACAAACGCCATCCATCCACAGACAGACGCGCCTCCGTCAACGGACAGACGCCCTCCATCCACAGACAAACGGCCTCCATCCACAGACAAACGCCCTCCATCCACAGACAAAACGCCCTCCATCCACAGACAAACGCCCTCCATCCACAGACAAACGCCCTCCGTCCACAGACAAACGCCCTCCATCCACAGACAAACGCCCTCCATCCACACACAAAACGCCCTCCATCCATAGACAGACGCGCCTCCGTCAACGGACAGACGCAACTCCAGCCACAGACACGCCTGACCCACATCAAGTGATTCGCGAGGATGACATCATTGGCAAGCATACATCCATCCATCACTTCTGAAGTCAGTTCAATAGATCTGATTAACTCTCTTGTGCTGCCTGTTGATCAGTGCCCGTTCCACAACCGGGGGAACAGATAAAAATCGACACATCCTTCCACCCATTTGTGGTCCACATCAATTGGAGACGCACAGCGAGCATCATTGAATGGGTGAGTTAATCCAATCCTAACGTGGGTTTGTCGTACTTCTCTACATGCAATGAAGAACGTCAGACTTGTATCTTTGATCTTCCTGAAGCTATTTAAACATTGGTTGGCATCCACCAAAAGTAAGGATTCTTGCGCAAATGTATTTGTAAAAAACAAAAGCTGTAATAGTGTGTATTTTTAGATTATAATTTGGATATAATATTTTTTATCCAGGTTGTGTCTCAAATATATATATATGGTAGTATGGAAACTATTGAATGCTGTCTTTATCTTACAGATCTGACCTAAAGGTCAGTGCATCTGGAAGTGGAAGTCTCAGCCCACAGTGAGGAGACTCCGGGATGCTGGCCTTCGAGGCAGAGTTCCTCTGTCCAAGTGTTCTTTTGCCCATCTTAATCTTTTATTTTTATTGGCCAGTCTGAGATATGGCTTTTTCTTTGCAACTCTGCCTAGAAGGCCAGTATCCCGGAGTCGCCTCTTCACTGTTGACGTTGAGACTGGTGTTTTGCGGGAGCTATTTAATGAAGCTGCCAGTTGAGGACTTGTGAGGCGGCTGTTTCTCAAACTAGACACTCTAATGTACTTGTCCTCTTGCTCAATTGTACACCGGGGCCTCCCACTCCTCTTTCTATTCTTGTTAGGGCCAGTTTGCGCTGTTCTGTGAAGGGAGTAGTACACAGCGTTGTACGAGATCTTCAGTTTCTTGGCAATTTCTCACATGGAATAGCCTTCATTTCTCAGAACAAGAATAGAGTGACGAGTTTCAGAAGAAGGTATTTGTTTCTGGCCATTTGGAGCCTGTAAACAAACCCACAAATGCTGATGCTCCAGATACTCAACTAGTCTAAAGAAGGACAGTTTAATTGCTTCTTTAATCAGAACAACTGTTTTCAGCTGTGCTAACATGATTGCTAAAGGGTTTTCTAATGATCAATTAGTCTTTTAAAATGATCAACTTGGATTAGCTAAAACAACTGGAACACAGGAGTGATGGTTGTTGATAATGGGCCCCTGTACTTGGATTAGCTAACACAACGTGTCACTGGAACACAGGAGTGATGGTTGTTGATAATGGGCCTCTGTACGCCTATGTAGATATTCCATTTAAAAGAAATCTGCCGTTTCCAGCTACAATAGTCATTTATTACATTAACAACACTGTAGTTCTGATCAATTTGATGTGCCCCAAACAAAGTTGCTTTTCTTTCCAAAACAAGGACATATCTAAGTGACTCCAAACGTTTGAACGGCAGTAGTGCTTCTACACCTGCATTGCTTGCTGTTTAGGGGTTTTAGGCTGGGTTTCTGTACAGCACTATGAGATATCAGCTGATGTACGAAGGGCTTTATAAATACATTTGATTTGATTTGATTTGATTTGGTGTGTTTCTCATATTTTTTCAGACCCAGCGGAAGGAACATATAAAGACAGTGAAATATTCTCTCAATATGTGGAGCCAAGAGCCAAGTAAATCCCATGCAGTGAGTATTTAATTAAAGATATTACAGTATATATGTATATATTTTTTGGACTCTTGCTCCGGTGTTGCAATTATTATCATATCTAGACGGCACAGATTAAAAGCCGGGCAGAACACATGAAGGAGGAAGTCAACCACAGATTAAAGGCAGAACTCATCCTGTCGATGAAGGAGGAAGTCAACCACAGATTAAAAGCAGAACTCATCCTGTCGATGAAGGAGGAAGTCAACCACAGATTAAAGGCAGGTGAACCTGGAGACCATACGGGAGCTACATAATCATTCTCTAGCCCAGCAACCCTTACATTCAAACCATTTTACACAATGTACATTACAATGACAGAATTTGAAAGAAGCGGTTTAATTTAGGTTTCTTGTGCTACATAATTATTTGCCCCTCATAGTAACAGTTATATTTGTTCTGCTATATCTGTTGGCATACATCTCTAGATGAACAGTAAAGGCCCTGATGGACAAAAACCCCTGCTGCTGGACCTCTCGAAAGACCCCTTCTGAAGCCTCCATTATCAAGCAACTAGGGCTGAGACCTCCCTCCCTGCCTGCCTCCCAGTCCCAACCCCAAAACACAGCACTTTCTCCATGTACCAGGCCACACACTCAGACCTGTGACAAACACCTACACATGGACAGCTGGCATAGTGAAGAAATGGGATGACATTAGCATTGTTATAATGCTGTACAGAGGGCCTGCAGTGCCAGACCATTTTCATAGGTTTACTTTGCTCTGTAAATATGGCCATACTTTTGATAGTGCATTACTTAAAGGCCCACCGGCATCACGTGATCACCCCCATTTCAATTTGCCAAGCAGCTCCTCCTAAAAGCCTCTTCACAAAAAAAAGTGGCGTCACTTGCAAACCGAATCCTTGGTTTAGAAGACAAAATAAGAGTGACAATGTGATTGTAGCCTATTGAAACAACACAGAGCAGATCCTCTCCCCCCCCCCCCCCCCAACAGCAGTCAGCTGCCAGAGCTCTAGTTATAAATGGACAGTTGTGGTAGCATGTTTCAGACATGTTCTACTGAAGAGGCATCATCGTCATTAGCGTTGGATCGACTCGACACGAAAAGAGAAGTGACAAAAGAAAAGAGGGAGAGAGTGTTGGGTTTCCTTACAAATTAAATAACAAACGAGTTGCGTCGCTGAAGATATTAAGATACAATGTGAACATGATCAAAAGCAAGTTAACCCTTTTACCTCACCAAGAACATTGTTAGCCATCCTTTAATAGACTGTTTACATCCGAGCTCTCTTGACACACGCTCATGCCCACTCCCTCATGCCCACTCCCTCATGCCCACTCCCTCATGCCCACTCCCTCATGCCCACTCCCTCATGCCCATTCCCTCATGCCCACTCCCTCATGCCCACTCCCTCATGCCCACTCCCTCATGCCCACTCCCTCATGCCCACTCCCTCATGCCCACTCCCTCATGCCCACTCCCTCATGCCCACTCCCTCATGCCCACTCCCTCATGCCCACTCCCTCATGCCCACTCCCTCATGCCCATTCCCTCATGCCCACTCCCTCATGCCCACTCCCTCATGCCCACTCCCTCATGCCCACTCCCTCATGCTCAAGCGCTCTCTCACAACCATAGGTTGTAATATATAAACAACACAAGAAGCGGGAGAGACATGGACGACTCGTTGATTACCACTTTTAAATATGTCACTGAGTTCACGTTGTCCAGGGTTAGTTATGTGTTTTATATTCCTGTTGAAAACCCCTCTGGAATATGTAATTTTCTAGGTGTTTAAAACGGAATGGGTCCATTTACAGCTGCGCATTGATAGACTACCGGTCATCAGCGTGGAAGAGACAGTGCACCCTAACCCTAACCAAAACCTAATCATTTCATGCCTATGTCATATTTCATTGGATATCTCATGTCTCCTTGAATAGCAAGGTTTGGAGTAAGTTCTCATTTATCTGCATAGACCCGGCACAAGTCATTGGTGTTAGCTGTTGTTTTGAGGGTGACCTCATTTATCTGCATAGACCCGGCACAAGTCATCGGTGTTAGCTGCTGTTTTGAGGGTGACCTCGTTTATCTGCATAGACCCGGCACAAGTCATCGGTGTTAGCTGCTGTTTTGAGGGTGACCTCGTTTATCTGCATAGACCCGGCACAAGTCATCGGTGTTAGCTGCTGTTTTGAGGGTGACCTCATTTATCTGCATAGACCCGGCACAAGTCATCGGTGTTAGCTGCTGTTTTGAGGGTGACCTCATTTATCTGCATAGACCCGGCACAAGTCATCGGTGTTAGCTGCTGTTTTGAGGGTGACCTCATTTATCTGCATAGACCCGGCACAAGTCATCGGTGTTAGCTGCTGTTTTGAGGGTGACCTCATTTATCTGCATAGACCCGGCACAAGTCATCGGTGATAGCTGTTGTTTTGAGGGTGACCTCGTTTATCTGCATAGACCCGGCACAAGTCATCGGTGTTAGCTGCTGTTTTGAGGGTGACCTCATTTATCTGCATAGACCCGGCACAAGTCATCGGTGTTAGCTGCTGTTTTGAGGGTGACCTCGTTTATCTGCATAGACCCGGCACAAGTCATCGGTGTTAGCTGCTGTTTTGAGGGTGACCTCGTTTATCTGCATAGACCCGGCACAAGTCATCTTTTGAAGCGAGGACAGCTTTTTTTCCAAAAATTCATCCATGTGTTACCTGCTGTTTTGAGGGTGACCTCGTTTATCTGCATAGACCCGGCACAAGTCATTGGTGTTAGCTGTTGTTTTGAGGGTGACCTCGTTTATCTGCATAGACCCGGCACAAGTCATCGGTGTTAGCTGTTGTTTTGAGGGTGACCTCATTTATCTGCATAGACCCGGCACAAGTCATCGGTGTTAGCTGTTGTTTTGAGGGTGACCTCATTTATCTGCATAGACCCGGCACAAGTCATCGGTGTTAGCTGTTGTTTTGAGGTTGACCTCGTTTATCTGCATAGACCCGGCACAAGTCATCGGTGTTAGCTGCTGTTTTGAGGGTGACCTCATTTATCTGCATAGACCCGGCACAAGTCATCGGTGTTAGCTGCTGTTTTGAGGGTGACCTCGTTTATCTGCATAGACCCGGCACAAGTCATCGGTGTTAGCTGCTGTTTTGAGGGTGACCTCATTTATCTGCATAGACCCGGCACAAGTCATCGGTGTTAGCTGCTGTGCTTTGGCAAAGTGTTTTGAGGGTGACCTCGTTTATCTGCATAGACCCGGCACAAGTCATCGGTGTTAGCTGCTGTTTTGAGGGTGACCTCATTTATGTGCATAGACCCGGCACAAGTCATTGGTGTTAGCTGCTGTTTTGAGGGTGACCTCATTTATGTGCATAGACCCGGCACAAGTCATCGGTGTTAGCTGTTGTTTTGAGGGTGACATTTCAACAAATTATATGTCAACGGTAACCAATTTTTAATATAGACAAACACCGTCTAAAATGTGTAAAATTATGCGTTTTAACACTTTATATCCAGAGAAAAACATATGCAAAACAAACTAATGTAAAAATCATTTATTCACTTTCAGAAGTATAAATAAAAATGGGACATTTTCCCATTTTAACATTTGTTGTGCTGGGAGAAATAAACTAACAACCTTTTCAATCTTTGATATGACATGTTGTGGCCAGTTTAGAAGGTTTCTGATGTCCTGAAGACATGCCTGGTAGGTGTTTGTGCACAGGAAGTTTTCGCCACCGTGCTTTTACACCTGCAGAGAACTCAAACTGAGGGACAGGATGTGTTCTGTTCACAGCAGGTGACATGTCAGTACTAACGTCGTGCCGATAAGTGTCTGGCAACGGACGCGCTTTGGTCATAACACTAGTATGTCGTCATGTGACACACTTTGGTCATAACCACTAGTATGTCATCATGTGACACTCTTTGGTCATAACCACTAGTATGTCATCATGTGACACTCTTTGGTCATAACCACTAGTATGTCATCATGTGACACTCTTTGGTCATAACCACTAGTATGTCATCATGTGACACTCTTTGGTCATAACCACTGGTATGTCGTCATGTGACACTCTTTGGTTATAACACTAGTATGTCATCATGTGACACTCTTTGGTCATAACACAGGTATGTCATCATGTGACACTCTTTGAGAATCCAAAGCGTCCAGAGTGGAACCCAGTGTTCTGTGAATGGGGATCAAGTGTCCCTGATTTTCCAAACACAGCAACTGGGGATGACAAACTCTGGTTTCCTGCACCAAGGGCTCCATGCCGCCACATCACAAACTGTGTGTAGTCAGCATGCCGTTGCTACCCGGGAGCCATCCCCAAGCTCTGCTGCGTCAGCCACGGCCAACACGTCAACACCTATACCGCTTGTGCAAAACGTAAATATCCGTTGTAATGGGGGGAAATGTGGCGGCTGGTTTACACAGAAGTCTGGTCCCCGACCGTGACACTTCCTCTCTTGTCTCTGTAGGCATCCCCCCTTGCAGTTACCAAGGTTACCACCTGGTAAAAAAAAATGTGCAGGTGGTGGCTCACCGTGCCGCCGTCGGTAGATCTCTAGGACATCAACAACAACAACAAAACAACCCCTGGCTCTCGCTGAAGCATCAGCCTCATCACCTCCCTGTTGTCTGCGTCATCCAGCTCCCCGATGTTGCTGAATGAACAGATGCACACGTAGCCGACAATCAATAAGGCAGATTGTTTCCCTCCACACTCATCTAAATGGTATTTTCTATATATGTATGATAGAGAACGATTCATTCAAAGCCAATTCAAAACACTACATTCTACTTGAAAATTGTTTTAAACTATATCATGTTCCTATTGAATGTAGCATGTGTGGAGAAATACCAAAGAACAAAAAATGTTTTCAGCCACCAGCTCTGTCTCCAGAGCAACAGAACCAGCCAGACCAACAGAGACAGCCAGACCAACAGAACCAGCCAGACCAACAGAGACAGCCAGACCAACAGAACCAGCCAGACCAACAGAGACAGCCAGACCAACAGAGACAGCCAGACCAACAGAACCAGCCAGACCAACAGAACCAGCCAGACCAACAGAGACAGCCAGACCAACAGAACCTGCCAGACCAACAGAGACAGCCAGACCAACAGAACCAGACAGACCAACAGAACCAGCCACACCAACAGAACCAGACAGACCAACAGAACCAGCCACACCAACAGAACCAGCCACACCAACAGAGACAGCCAGACCAAAAGAACCAGACAGACCAACAGAACCAGCCACACCAACAGAACCAGCCAGACCAACAGAACCAGCCAGACCAACAGAGACAGACAGACCAACCGAACCAGCCAGTCCAACAGAACCAGCCGTACAGACAGAACCAGCCGTACAGACAGAACCGCCGTACAGACAGAACCAGCCGTACAGACAGAACCAGCCGTACAGACAGAACCGCCGCACAGACGGAATCGCCGTACAGACAGAACCAGCCGAACAGACAGAACCAGCCGTACAGACAGAACCAGCCGTACAGACAGAACCAGCCGTACAGACAGAACCAGCCATACAGACAGAACCAGCCGTACAGACAGAACTAGCCATACAGACAGGGCCAGCCGTACAGACAGAACCAGCCGAACAGACAGAACCAGCCGTACAGACAGAACCAGCCGTACAGACAGAACCAGCCGTACAGACAGAACCAGCCGTACAGACAGAACCAGCCATATAGACAGGGCCAGACACACCACCACCACACACCAGCTTGGGCCCTTTCAAAAGTGGAGGATAAAATAATTAAGGAGGAAAAAGGAAAGCCCTGCTTCAAACGTGTGAATCAATGAGAGATGTTTCTTATTCAGGAAGACAGGCCTGTGGTGGTTAATGTGGTTAATGAGAGATGTTTCTTATTCAGGAAGATAGGCCTGTGGTGGTTAATGTGGTTAATGAGAGATGTTTCTTACTCAGGGAGACAGGCCTGTGGTGGTTAATGAGAGATGTTTCTTATTCAGGAAGACAGGCCTGTGGTGGTTAATGAGAGATGTTTCTTATTCAGGAAGACAGGCCTGTGGTGGTTAATGAGAGATGTTTCTTACTCAGGAAGACAGGCCTGTGGTGGTTAATGTGGTTAATGAGAGATGTTTCTTATTCAGGAAGACAGGCCTGTGGTGGTTAATGAGAGATGTTTCTTATTCAGGGAGACAGGCCTGTGGTGGTTAATGAAAGATTTATTTTAATTTTATTTACCCTTATTTAATTAAAAAGGTAGGCTATCTGAGAACAAGTTCTCATTTGCAACTGCGACCTGGCCAAGATAAAGCATAGCAATTCGACACATACAACAACACAGAGTTACACATGGAGTAAACAACAACACAGAGTTACACATGGAGTAAACAACAACACAGAGTTACACATGGAGTAAACAAAACATACAGTCAATAATACAGTAGAACAAAAGAAAACAAAAAGTCTATATACAGTGAGTGCAAATGAGGTAAGTTAAGGAAATAAATAGACCATGGTGGTAAAGTAATTACAATATAGCAATTAAACACTGGAATGGTAGGATGTGCAGAAGATGAATGTGCAGGTAGAGATACTGGGGTGCAAAGGAGCAAGATAAATAAATACATAAATACAGTATGGGGATGAGGTAGGTTGATAGATGGGCTGTTTAGAGATGGGCTATGTACATGTGCAGTGATCTGTGAGCTGCTCTGACAGCTGGTGCTTAAAGCTAGTGAGGGAGAAATTAGTCTCCAGCTTCAGAGATTTTTGCAGTTCGTTCCAGTCATTGGCAGCAGAGAACTGGAAGGAAAGATGACCAAAGGAGGAATTGGCTTTGGGGGTGACCAGTGAGATATACCTGCTGGAGCGCATGCTACGAGTGGGTGCTGTTATGGTGACCAGTGAGCTGAGATAAGGCGGGGCTTTACCTAGCAGAGACTTGTAGATGACCTGTAGCCAATGGGTTTGGCGACACGTATGAAGCGAGGGCCAACCAACGAGAACCAGCCAGCCGTACAGACAGAATATATATATATAGAGTTCCTGTATATAACTACTGACCCTGGAACTGTCCCTGTATATAGTTACTGACCCTGGAACTGTCCCTGTATATAGCTACTGACCCTGTATATTCTGGAATGGACCAATTTCTTAATTGAACATATTGAATGTAAAACTACAGACGTTACATGTGACGATTATAATGCACTGCAACTGCCCTGATCAATCTAGAAAGGTTGTCTAACAGTTTGAGAGTGTCTATTTACTGTATATAGGCAACCTGATGTGTCTAATAGGCTGTAGTATATTTAGGTCCAATGTAAATCAAATAAGAAATCTCCAAACAGCACATTTTAAAGAGGCAATATATATTTTCTGCTAACACTACTATATAGATCACACACACACACACACACACACACACACACACACACACACACACACACACACACACACACACACACACACACACACACACACACACACACACACACACACACACACACACACACACACACACACACACACACACACACACAGTATGTGACAGCTGGACAGATCTTGAGCACACCAGTGATGGAAATGACCGTGTGATTCTGTTTTAGGTCATCCTCCGTCTAGCAGGCACTTTCCTTTGGTTGTTGTCTTTCAGTGTATTTTTTTAATGGTTTATTGGGAAATGTGGACAGGTGTTGCTGTTACCAAATCTAATCCAATTTTTATTTGTCACATACACATGGTTAGCAGATGTTAAATGCGAGTGTAGCGAAATGCTTGTGCTTCTAGTTCCGACAATGCAGTGATAACCAACAAGTAATCTAACTAACAATTCCAAAACTACTGTCTTATACACAGTGTAAGGGGATAAGGAACATGTACATAAGGATATATGAATGAGTGATGGTACAGAGCAGCATACAGTAGATGGTATCGAGTACAGTATATACATATGAGATGAGTGTGTAGACAAAGTAAACAAAGTGGCATAGTTAAAGTGGCTAGTGATACATGTATTACATAAGGATGCAGTCGATGATGTAGAGTACAGTATATACATATGAGTTGAGTGTGTAGACAAAGTAAACAAAGTGGCATAGTTAAAGTGGCTAGTGATACATGTATTACATAAGGATGCAGTCGATGATGTAGAGTACAGTATATACGTATGAGATGAGTGTGTAGACAAAGTAAACAAAATGGCATAGTTAAAGTGGCTAGTGATACATGTATTACATAAGGATGCAGTAGATGATATAGAGTACAGTATATACATATGCATATGAGATTAATAATGTAGGGTAAGTAACATTATATAAGGTAGCATTGTTTAAAGTGGCTAGTGATATATTTACATCATTTCCCATCAATTCCCATTATTAAAGTGGCTGGAGTTGGGTCAGTGTCAATGACAGTGTGTTGGCAGCAGCCACTCAATGTTAGTGGTGGCTGTTTAACAGTCTGATGGCATTGAGATAGAAACTGTTTTTCAGTCTCTCGGTCCCAGCTTTGATGCACCTGTACTGACCTCGCCTTCTGGATGATAGCGGGGTGAACAGGCATTGTATTTTTTTAATGGTTTATTGGGAAATGTGGACAGGTGTTGCCAACAAAACCCAATGATGTTGTCAGTGTCATATAATGCTAATAATACAACACGTAGATATGTTTGTAGCCTTATGTCAACAACACCATGGCTTAACACTGGCGGAGTGAAAATAACGTTTTTATTTTCGTCTTTTAATTGAAATATGGTTGACGAGATCTGAAATATGTACATGAATTCACAACGCATCGCTGAATGGAGACTGGAGACATTACATGAAAGAGGAGTTAGATATGACCGACAACCATGTGGTCCTCGACCCTCTGTCCAATAGGGAATCATGTGGAGCAGCAGCAGCCTCTGAAACAACTGTATTTCACCCACGTTGATAGAATCTGTCTGTTTCATGCCAGTGAAAGTGATCATCTCTTTCTTGAATAGGGAACAAACGCAGTTGGGTAGAGGGGAATTTCCCCTTTGTGCGTTTCTGCCAATCAAATGCTCAGATGTCATCTGTAGTGACATGAATGCATGTCACTATGCGTGGAGAACAGTGGCCAGATATTATATTGGTTTTGGCTTACAGTTCGGCTTGCAGAAAGAACCATCATTCTTCATTTTCAACTGTTCTCACATATGGAAACTCGACACCAAACATCTTATCTCATAGGCAAGACGAAGCGATTTTCTAAGGCATTATTAAACCCTAAAAGATACTACAAAATGTGATCATTAGACATACCTCCTACGCTCAGCAGCATTACCTGGTACTCCCTGTATATAACCATGTTATTACCTGGTACCCCTGTATATAGCCATGTTATTACCTGGTACTCCCTGTATATAGCCATGTTATTACCTGGTACTCCCTGTATATAACCATGTTATTACCTGGTACCCCTGTATATAGCCATGTTATTACCTGGTACTCCCTGTATATAACCATATTACCTGGTACTCCCTGTATATAACCATGTTATTACCTGGTACTCCCTGTATATAACCATGTTATTACCTGGTACTCCCTGTATATAGCCATGTTATTACCTGGTACTCCCTGTATATAACCATATTACCTGGTACTCCCTGTATATAACCATGTTATTACCTGGTACTCCCTGTATATAACCATATTACCTGGTACTCCCTGTATATAACCATGTTATTACCTGGTACTCCCTGTATATAACGATGTTATTACCTGGTACTCCCTGTATATAGCCATGTTATTACCTGGTACTCCCTGTATATAACCATATTACCTGGTACTCCCTGTATATAACCATGTTATTACCTGGTACTCCCTGTATATAACCATGTTATTACCTCCCTGTATATAGTCATGATATTGCCTGGTACTCCCTGTATATAACCATGTTATTACCTGGTACTCCTGTATATAACCATGTTATTACCTGGTACACCCTGTATATAACCATGTTATTACCTGGTACTCCCTGTATATAACCATGTTATTACCTGGTACTCCCTGTATATAACCATGTTATTACCTGGTACTCCTGTATATAACCATGTTATTAACTGGTACTCCCTGTATATAACCATGTTATTACCTGGTACTCCCTGTATATAACCATGTTATTACCTGGTACTCCCTGTATATAACCATGTTATTACCTGGTACTCCCTGTATATAGCCATGTTATTGCCTGGTACTCCCTGTATATAACCATGTTATTACCTGGTACTCCCTGTATATAGCCATGTTATTACCTGGTACTCCCTGTATATAACCATGTTATTACCTGGTACTCCTGTATATAACCATGTTATTACCTGGTACTCCCTGTTTATAACCATGTTATTACCTGGTACTCCCTGTATATAGCCATGTTATTACCTGGTACTCCCTGTATATAACCATATTACCTGGTACTCCCTGTATATAACCATATCACCTGGTACTCCTGTATATAGCCATGCTATTACCTGGTACTCCCTGTATATAACCATGTTATTACCTGGTACTCCCTGTATATAACCATGTTATTACCTGGTACTCCCTGTATATAACCATGTTATTACCTGGTACTCCCTGTATATAGCCATGTTATTACCTGGTACTCCCTGTATATAACCATATTACCTGGTACTCCCTGTATATAACCATGTTATTACCTGGTACTCCCTGTATATAGCCATGTTATTACCTGGTACTCCCTGTATATAACCATGTTATTACCTGGTACTCCTGTATATAACCATGTTATTACCTGGTACTCCTGTATATAACCATATTACCTGGTACTCCTGTATATAACCATGATAGTTTTAATCCTTATTGTTGTTTGTTATTCACTATGTATTTATTCCTTGTGTTACTATTTCCATTTGTATTTATCTTATTTATATTCATATTTCTCTCTGCATTGTTGGAAAAAGACACATAAATAAGTCATTGTTAGTCTACCTGTTGTTCACAAAGCATGTGACAAATAAAATTGTATTTGACATCACCTAATAAAATAAGACATCATCTAGAACAGGACATTGAAATGAAGTCATCTAGAACAGGGCTGTAATGAAGTCATCTAGAACAGGGCTATAATGAAGTCATCTAGGACAGGGCTGTAATGAAGTCATCTAGGACAGGGCTGTAATGAAGTCATCTAGAACAGGGCTGTAATGAAGTCATCTAGAACAGGGCTGTAATGAAGTCATCTAGAACAGGGCTGTAATGAAGTCATCTAGAACAGGGCTGTAATGAAGTAATCTAGAACAGGGCTGTAATGAAGTCATCTAGAACAGGGCATTGTAATGAAGTCATCTAGAACAGGGCTGTAATGAAGTCATCTAGAACAGGGCTGTAATGAACTCATCTAGAACAGGGCATTGTAATGAAGTCATCTAGAACAGGGCTGTAATGAACTCATCTAGAACAGGGCATTGTAATGAAGTCATCTAGAACAGGGCTGTAATGAAGTCATCTAGAACAGGGCTGTAAATGAAGCATGTCATGTATCAAAGATGGCATACCTCACAATGGGGTCTAGTTGAGCCCAGGGAAACGTTTAAATCGGAGGCTATGTTTTGTTAATCTGATCAAAAGGTAAGTATTGCCCTAAGTGTGTGTTGTGCCACCTTTGAGTTCAGACTTCTTGCCGTGCACGGACTTCATAACTCATTTGTATGTTCGATCTAGGACTTTTATATCTATGAATTCATCAACCCTGACATAAAGATGCAGAGTACATTAGGTGTCAGTAACATTAAATGCCAGTCTGAATCAACATGTATACAGTAATTGCTATGGCAACTCGAGACAGGAATCAATTGCTGTCAGCAAGTATTGCGATTTATCGTCCAAGCTCAGTGTATTTTCATATGCAAATTCATTTCTTATCAACATGTAATTGGTCACGAAATGTCAACTCTACTGTAACAGAAACTGATCTATGATCATTAATATATTATTCTGCAGTCTATTCCAATACACACCCATCATAGAAATAGGGAATATAGATCAACTCACCACAAATGTAGGGGCCCCTGCCACGAGCACATACAGTACAGTCGGTGGGATCGCGCTGGACTCCTCCGGTCCGAGGTATGGCTTCACGTAGGCATTGTCATAGCAGAAGAACCCTTGGACGTGCACGTTGAACGTGTCCGTGTACTCGAAGTAGTATGCTAGCATGACTGTCCCCGCCATGATCACCAGCTGAAAATAAAGCATGTTCGTGAAAGGTAGAGGAAAGAACATTTAACACGTCACTTCACTGAGGAGAGAAAGCCCTGCCGTTCATGTCGCCTTCTCCGCCCTAGACTAGCGCAACAGCCTGACCATCACAACTCCGGTCAGCACCACGTGTCTCCTGCTGCCATTAATGCTTGTTAAAATTCATTAGCCGGTAATATTCACATGGCCTTTTTCTGTCATGGCACACCGTGTTGGTCCCTGGAACCGGAATGAACAAGACACAGACGGAAACTTGGTGAGTGGGATGGAGGGAGGGAGCGCAGCCGTGGGTCTGATTCTAGGATGAGTGTGTGTGTGTGTGTGTGTGTGTGTGTGTGTGTGTGTGTGTGTGTGTGTGTGTGTGTGCGTGCGTGCGTGCGTGCGTGCGTGCGTGCGCGCGCGTGCGTGCGTGCGTGCGTGCGTGTGTGTGTGTGTGTGTGTGTGTGTGTGTGTGTGTGTGTGTGTGTGAGTGCGTGCGTGCGTGCGTGCGTGCGTGCGTGTGTGTACAGTGGCAGTCGCGTTTCGCTACTATTTACCGTGGGCAGGATGACAGAAAGAGGAAGCGCTGCACTTTGTCTATCCGTTGAGCACGGGCAGTGGATGACTGACTCTGAGCAACTCGTTAGAGCTTTAGATTGGGCTCCAAATCATCGTAACCGTGAGTCTAAAACATGCGTCAGTATTAGTGCCCTTTGGAGAGAAATGTACCATTCCTAATTAATATTTAATATTTATTATTTGCGCGTCCGCGTGTGTCCGAAAGACTCCAACAGAACGCAGTAATTAAATCTGATGTCAACCACACTAGTCTACACTCCAGACAACTAGATTATTATACTATTGTACATGTAACCCAGACAACTAGATTATTATACTATTGTACATGTAACCCAGACAACTAGATTATGTTATACTATTGTACATGTAACCCAGACAACTAGATTATATTATACTATTGTACATGTAACCCAGACAACTAGATTATGTTATACTATTGTACATGTAACCCAGACAACTAGATTATATTATACTATTGTACGTGTAACCCAGACAACTAGATTAT
Organism: Oncorhynchus gorbuscha; assembly: GCF_021184085.1. Classification (NCBI taxonomy): domain Eukaryota; kingdom Metazoa; phylum Chordata; class Actinopteri; order Salmoniformes; family Salmonidae; genus Oncorhynchus; species Oncorhynchus gorbuscha. The sequence continues at coordinate 6,251,144 of NC_060179.1, read as the reverse complement.
GTTATACTATTGTACATGTAACCCAGACAACTAGATTATATTATACTATTGTACATGTAACCCAGACAACTAGATTATGTTATACTATTGTACATGTAACCCAGACAACTAGATTATATTATACTATTGTACATGTAACCCAGACAACTAGATTATGTTATAATATTGTACATGTAACCCAGACAACTAGATTATATTATACATGTAACCCAGACAACTAGATTATATTATACTATTGTACATGTAACCCAGACAACTAGATGATATTATAATACTGTACATGTAACCCAGACAACTAGATTATATTGTACATGTAACCCAGACAACTAGATGTTGTTATACATGTAACCCAGACAACTAGATTATGTTATACATGTAACACATACAACTAGAATATATTATGCTATTGTACATGTAACCCAGACAACTAGATTATATTATATTATGTTTCTATTTGTAAAATACTAAAGAAAGGTATGTAAAAAATAACTTTGGCCACAAGTTTCAGAACAAAATGTAATCTAAAAATGGAGAATATGTCTAAGTAATAACCACAGTCTGACTTTCAGGAAATGGCAGTTAATTAAAGTTAAGTACACTGAATTTAGAATAACAAAGACAAAACAACTATTTAGACCCAATCGCCATCTTTTGGAAGTTACAATATATAGTTCAGTTTGTTACATTCTCTATGAAATGGGCTTTAAAATGGATGTGCTGTGTGTCCATTTAAAAGTGGTTACAATTCATGACATTTTGATGATAAATGATGATAAAACTCTGACTGGTGGCCTCATATTTTGGGGCCAATCTTTACCCATTATTCCAGGTGTCCCAATGTGTGTTACAGATCAGTGGTCTTTTAGCCTGGAACAAACTCTCTCCAGATCAGTGGTCTTTTAGCCTGGAACAAACTCTCTACAGATCAGTGGTCTTTTAGCCTGGAACAAACTCTACAGATCAGTGGTCTTTTAGCCTGGAACAAACTCTCTACAGATCAGTGGTCTTTTAACCCAGAACAAACTCTCTCCAGATCAGTGGTCTTTTAGCCTGGAACAAACTCTCTCCAATTCAGTGGTATTTTAGCCTGGAACAAACTCTCTACAGATCAGTGGTCTTTTAACCCAGAACAAACTCTCTCCAGATCAGTGGTCTTTTAGCCTGGAACAAACTCTCTACAGATCAGTGGTCTTTTAGCCTGGAACAAACTCTACAGATCAGTGGTCTTTTAGCCTGGAACAAACTCTACAGATCAGTGGTCTTTTAGCCTGGAACAAACTCTCTACAGATCAGTGGTCTTTTAACCTGGAACAAACTCTCTGCAGATCAGTGGTCTTTTAACCCAGAACAAACTCTCCAGATCAGTGGTCTTTTAGCCTGGAACAAACTCTCTACAGATCAGTGGTCTTTTAGCCTGGAACAAACTCTCTACAGATCAGTATTTTTTTTTGTTAATTCAGATCAAACTCTTTATGAAAGGCCAGACAATGAGTATCCGGTGAATCACAATGGTCCATTACTTGAGCCGCATCATCGCACCGCTGCACAAAGATCCAATCATCCCAAAGGATCTACACATCTGTCCAATTACTGATGAGGAAGAGGACATGTCAGCTCTGAGGAGTCAGTATTGAGGAACAGGACATCATCACTGATTAACACTCTTCATATTTTCAAGCATGGGTATGCTTGTCATCGTCAAGGACTAGGGAGATTTTTGGGGTAAAAATAAATGGAAGGGGGCATGCTTATGGGGTTGAACTGAACTTGTTTTTGGTGCTCTCCTGCCAACTTTAACTAAATTCTTGTTCTCTCCATGTAAATCTTTGTAACACAAACAGCAATTCCTATTGGACAATTTCAGGTGTACTGTATCTACAACCATTGTGAATCGAATCAAGAGGAACAACTCGCCATGACAACATGCTCCAGGCTGGGCCAGTTAGTCTTGCATGCTCAGCTAACCCCTTACACAATGAAGAGTCTGTCACGGCAACCAACCAAGTTGTGTTGGAAGCTATCTCTGACATGAGGGTGGACTTTTCTACCAAACTCTAAGGTGTCCTTCCAGGGATTAGTGAAGTTAAACGTGTCCTTCAGGCCTACTCCTCGTGTTTGGACGAAGCAGAGGAAGTGATTAGCACAGTGGAAGATACTGTTGTCACTGTCAAAACAACAACCGAAAATTTGGAAAAACAGTTGGCCAACTTCAAAAGTAAGCTCGCTCGAGAACAAGAGATCAAACTTAAGACTGGTTCATTTACCCTAAAAAAATGGAAAATGGTGATGCAGTTGTTTTTCTCGAGAGATGGCTGCCTGAAGCATTGTGGCCGAACATTATTCCGGACCCGCTGTGCATTGAAAGTGCCCATTGGCTTCCAGATCCTACATGCCCGAGAAGCCACCCCTCTCTCCGAGTCCTTACCATAAAGTTTCTCAACATTCAAGACAAGTCAGAGTGATTGCAAAAAGCCAGGGCCAACGACAAAGTGATGTACGGCGGCTGAGATCATGTGCTTCCCTGACCTATCCGAGGACCCCTCCCGAAAAAGAAAATGCCAGCTCAGGTCCCTCAACATTGCCTATGGAATAGACTTTGTTTGTTTAGCGTCGTTTAGGTTAGACCGCTTCCTTTACAAGATCAGTCGTACACCAGAATGCACTTCATGATTAGGGGGAGGTTGGAGGGGAAGTTTTGGATGTCTTGGTTAGGGCAGGCATCCAAGAGTGACGTACGTTTTTTGTTGACCGCCGAATGCTGAACGAGAGACCTTGGTTTATTGTTTATTTTTTAAAGCTGACAGTGTTTTTAAATACTTTTATTTTATTTTGGATCCCGCGTCTCTGTTTGGATTAGTTGCTGTCTGTCCCGAGATGCTGACAGATTCTGCATAGGGGGAGAGATACGGATGCCCAGCTGTCCTAGTTGGCTCAGCGGGTCTCAAATGGAGGTCGCTGTTGAACGTTTCCAGCACTTCAGGAGCTGTGTTTACTTTGCTTTGTTCCGGGACAATGTGGACCGCACTGACTTTCAATGTAGCAACTGATTGCTTGCGGAGGACTACAGGAGTGAAATAGCTACTCTTAGCAAGCAAGTAGCAAATCTACACAAGCTACTGGGGAATCCACGCCCGCCTACGTTTTCCTTGTCTTCCACCCCAGTAGCCGGATGCCACTCTGGTCTGGTGGAAGTGTCACCGCCGTGTCGGCTCTCCACAGCCGACTGGCCGGTGCCCAGCAGGGTTCCATCCACGAAGGGGTCTCCCCCTTCCCTGGAGAACGGAGCTGTTCTCGACCCGACCAACCAGCCATGGATGTATGTCACTCGCCGTGGAAGTCGAAGAAAGCGTCCTCTGGCAACGGGGGTGTCCTTGGAGATGTTGAGCCTGGACCTGACACAGACCAGTAACAGCTTTGCCACCCTGGATCCAGAGGTTACAGCGCCTTCTTCCTTGGGGGCTTCCCATTCAAGATCGGATCCGGAGGTACCTGTTCTGTCAAGTCCCTCTCCAGGTGCGACAAAACTCGGGCCTGTAGGACCTGCCTTGTTGATTGTGTTGTTAAGAAGGTAGAAACTAGGGCCTGTAGGACCTGCCTTGTTGATTGTGTTGTTAAGAAGGTAGAAACTAGGGCCTGTAGGACCTGCCTTGTTGATTGTGTTGTTAAGAAGGTAGAAACTAGGGCCTGTAGGACCTGCCTTGTTGATAGTGTTGTTAAGAAGGTAGAGTAGCGCTTTATTGTGGACAGACTTCTCTCCCTTCTTATCTACTGTTGTTTCAATATGTTTTGACCATGACAGTTTACAGTGTAGCGGACAAGTAATAGCATCCTGTTTCTCCTCTCCTTCTCGTGGTGTTATGGTTTTAATTCACAAATCTGTTCCATTTCAAGTGGATAATATTATAACTGATGAATCTGGAGAATACATTTTGAAACAGTGAGCATATTAGTGAGCATATTAATGAGAGTATTAATCTGGTTAATGATGATAATCCCAAATTATTTGATAATTTAATTATATTGGTAACCTCCCCTTCTGGTAAAGTCTTAATGGCAGGGAATTTGAAATGGATTCTTGATCCTCATCTAGATTGCTCCTCTGGTTTAGACTCTTCCCCCAAGCAGAGTAGAAAGAAATTAAAACATTTCATTAAGGACTTAAATCTATGTGAATCTTGGAGGACTCAGAACCTGAGTAAAAGGGAACTGAGGTTACTCGTCGACAATTAAAAAATATTCTAATATAGACTACTTTTCAGTTTCTTGCTCATTGCATCCCAATTTAGCAGGAAGAGGATATTATAGTATTGTTTTGAGCAACCCTTCCTCTTTGTCATTAATCTATTGAGTACCACAGTATGAGTCATAATACCCATAAAAACCTAGCGGTAAAACCAGGAAATTATTTTTTGTATTTTCTTAAATCCAACATTTATTTTTCCACAGGGAATTTTATAACTACTGCATATTAGGTCTTTGTTTCGTGTAGGCTTACCCTGGCCTACACTCTCAGAGAAGGTAAATTTTATCAATATATTGTATATGCCTGTAATTTCCCCCAAACACAATGAAATGCTATTTAGCCGCTAATGCGGCTATCCTTCAGATACTCTGGCCTTTGTAGTTAACTGGCTAAAATTGGATTTGATGTCACCTCATGGGTAAGGTGACTTTTCCAACTTCTGTAAGTGAGATTAAGGTTAAGGTAAGCCCTGTTTGCTAGCAACTAAAAAACTATTTTGGTTTGGTCAAAGATCTGTGGTTAGCTAAGGTGCTTTTGAAAATTAGCTAGATAACCACTGACTGTAGTTACCGGTGGGGGCTGCTGATGGGACCTTGGTGTCAATAAGGACCTTGGTGCCAGTAAGGTCCTTGGTGCCAGTAAGGACCTTGGTGCCAATAAGGACCTTGGTGCCAATAAGGACCTTGGTGCCAGTAAGGACCTTGGTGCCATAAGGACCTTGGTGCCAATAAGGACCCAGTGCCAGTAAGGACCTTGGTGCCAGTAAGGACCTTGGTGCCATTAAGGACCTTGGTGCCAGTAAGGACCTTGGTGCCAATAAGGACCTTGGTGCCAGTAAGGAACTTGGTGCCAGTAAGAACCTTGGTGCCAGTAAGAACCTGGGTGCCAGTAAGGATGGTCTACATGGAGACTGTTGATGGGAGCCTGGGGCCAGTAAGGACCTTGGTGCCAGTAAGAACCTTGGTGCCAAATAAGGACCTTGGTGCCAGTAAGAACCTTGGTGCCAAATAAGGACCTTGGTGCCAGTAAGGACCTTGGTGCCAGTAAGGACCTTGGTGCCAGTAAGGACCTTGGTGCCAGTAAGGACCTTGGTGCCAGTAAGAACCTTGGTGCCAGTAAGGATGGTCTACATGGAGGCTGTAAGACTCCTTGATATAGAAATCCTTCGACTTCACTGCCTCAAATGGTAAGATCCCTTCCACCATAGAGACACTAGACCTCCGCCACTGCTGTCATGGCCACCAGACCATCCAGTGAGTATCCCAGGATCTCAGACCCCGTGACTCAAAGCCCTGACTCCTGCACATCCATCCCTGTACACATTTTTAATGCCTTGATTGCCCTCCTGCCCACATTACAGACAACACCCCATCTAACCACACTGTGATCTGAGGACCCTTTTTAGCAGTGACGGAGGAGTATCACACTTGGTCCTAACCACTGCTCCATAATTGCTGGCCTTCAACCTCTTCTTCTCATGGTGTGCTAGTTGAAGGTTGGGGCGCTGTCCAACTGTTGCCTGCCGTATAGCCTCCTGCTGCTCCACCGATAGTGCCATGCCTGCCAGGATGCCTGCATGCTCAAGGTGCCCTTGTTTTTTGATTTTTTTAACAATGTCTGTTACAGACAGGGATGACAGGGAGGGTAGCAGTTGTCAAGGAGACATGCCATTCCACTTAACCTACCCTAGAGACGGTTCCTTAGCCACGGAAGATCGTTCTCTGTGGGCTCTCGGGACAGAGGGTTGTAGTCTTCAGTCTGGTACAGGTCCTCCTCTGTGGGCTCTCGGGACAGAGAGTTGTAGCCTTCAGCCGGGTACAGGTCCTCCTCTGTGGGCTCTCAGGACAGATACTTGTAATCTTCAGTCTGGTAGAGATCCTCCTCTGTGGGCTCTCGGGACAGAGGGTTGTAGTCTTCAGTCTGGTACAGGTCCTCCTCTGTGGGCTCTCGGGACAGAGAGTTGTAGCCTTCAGCCGGGTACAGGTCCTCCTCTGTGGGCTCTCAGGACAGATACTTGTAATCTTCAGTCTGGTAGAGATCCTCCTCTGTGGGCTCTTGGGACAGAGGGTTGCAGTCTTTAGTCTGGTACTGATCCTCCTCTGAATGCACCTGGTTGGAAACAGCTGGCTTCCTCCACTCGCATTCCTCATCCGTACGGATGATATTGTAAACCGCCGAAATAGGCTGCATGGCTACACTGATGAGCTCCACGGAGGCTTTTACGTGTGGTAGAGAGAATCCCCTGATCACCTATAGAGACCTGCCAACAGGAAGTGGTCACCCATAGAGACCTGCCAACAGGAAGTGGTCACCTATAGAGACCTGCCAACAGGAAGGAGGTTAAGTGTTACATGTCTTTCAATGCATGATTTAGAACACCTTGAAATTTATTTTTTTGTAAGAAATGTGCCATATAAATGAAGTTTAATTTATGACATTACAGCTGTAGAATATTTAATAAACTCAAATGTTCACATGAGGACAAGTGTAGATTTTCCATAATCTTTTAATTAAATAACTTAAAATAGATCAAGACTATGTGAATGCATGTACCAATCAATAATCAATAAATACGTTGCCTTTGAAGATGTGTCTCTGGTCATGAAACTACAATACAGGCTGGATGTCAAATAGATATTTTTGATTACTTCTCATCAATGACAACATTCTAGAACTAAGCTATCACTCATTGAATCCTGGTATTCTGGGTAATAATTACATAATTGATTTAAGTGACTCTTTCCTTGTAGAATGTTGACAACTGTATAGAATAGGGTTAAAAAAATATCCTGGTATTTTACAAATGTTCCATCCTGAGAATAAATCACTTTTCTCCCTGGTAAACCAATATTTCCCGCGAAAACCAACAGGGTCATTCAAAAGCATATAAATATGTCTGGATTTGATTAGAGCTTTGATCAGCACGAAAATTCAAACCTGATGCTACCATGTATTAAATACATTTAATGTGCCCAATACCTATATGATATAGACTACTGCACATTGCGCACAACAGAAAAGCATTAAAAGCCCATTGATGTAGCTAGCTATATGCTCTCTTGGGTAAAGAAATGAAACTAGCTCCAGCAGGCTAATCTTTTGGACTGTATTACTGTACCATATTATACTGTATTAGAAGGACTGGAATTAGGCACCTCGTTCAAAACATGATGAAGCAGAGGAGAACATGTGTTTCTGGTGCAGCTCATGCGGCCTACAAAATTACAAGTACAGGCTAGTTAGATTGATTGACATTTTTAAATATAATTGGGCCTATTTGCATAATTAGTAGGCTGACGCATATGTACCTTTCATAATATTTCCCATAATGTTATTAGCCTCCTCTTTCTCTCTCTAATGTTGCTTCATTTCTTCCTCGCTTTCAACAGTTATTAAATTAAATACATTTCGTTGTCCTTATCTTCATCATTCTAATGACATCCTTGAATAATATAGGACAATAATTAGATGCAGAAGGCTTACAATTCCTTTAATGAAAATTGAATGGTTATGGGTCTGAATAAATAACTGCTATAGCCTGAATATATTACCTGAAAGAGGCAGGCTAGGGCATCTATACATCAATCTAGAACAGGATTATATATTTTGGATGCAATTTGAATGGAGTTGATGTGTGCGTATGTGTGGGTGTGTGTGCATGTGGGGGGAGGCTAAAATTAAAACAATTATAATCTTTACAATTAAAAAACAAGGTGACCCCTGAAAGCCAGATGGGAGATGGGTAAATTAGTGCATTCAGTCTTTATATTACTGGAGCGTAGACTGCTGCAGAAGATGTAGGCCTACCTGTCAGCAGATACAAAGTTACAATGGTGAGATGATAGGTCTACATGTAGTGTGAGCTGCTGCTCCATACTGAAATGTGCTGTTTGTCACCACCCTGAGATGAGCAGTCTGTCCCCACCCTTAGATGGTCTGTGTGTCGCCACCCTGAGATGGGCTGTGTGTCCCCACCCTGAGATGGGCCGTGTGTCCCCACCCTGAGATGGGCTGTGTGTCCCCACCCTGAGATGGGCCGTGTGTCCCCACCCTGAGATGGGCCGTGTGTCCCCACCCTGAGATTGGCCGTGTGTCCCCACCCTGAGATTGGCCGTGTGTCCCCACCCTGAGATGGGCTGTGTGTCCCCTCCCTGAGATGGGCTGTCTGTCACCACCCTGAGATGGGCTGTCTGTCCCCACCCTGTGATGAGCTGTCTGTCCCCACCCTGAGATGGGCTGTCCGTCCCCACCCTGAGATGGGCCGTCTGTCCCCACCCTGAGATGGGCTGTCTCTCCCCACCCTGAGATGGGCCGTGTGTCCCCACCCTTAGATGGTCTGTGTGTCGCCACCCTGAGATGGGCTGTGTGTCCCCACCCTGAGATGGGCTGTCTGTCCCCACCCTGAGATGGGCCGTCTGTCCCCACCCTGAGATGGGCCGTCTGTCCCCACCCTGAGATGGGCCGTGTGTCCCCACCCTGAGATGGGCCGTGTGTCCCCACCCTGAGATGGGCCGTCTCTCCCCACCCTGAGATGGGCCGTCTCTCCCCACCCTGAGATGGGCCGTCTGTCCCCACCCTGAGATGGGCTGTGTGTCCCCACCCCGAGATGGGCCGTGTGTCCCCACCCTGAGATGGGCCATGTGTCCCCACCCCGAGATGGGCCGTCTGTCCCCACCCTGAGATGGGCCGTGTGTCCCCACCCTGAGATGGGCCGTGTGTCCCCACCCCGAGATGGGCCGTGTGTCCCCACCCTGAGATGGGCCGTGTGTCCCCACCCTGAGATGGGCCATGTCCCCACCCCGAGATGGGCCGTCTGTCCCCACCCTGAGATGGGCCGTGTGTCCCCACCCCGAGATGGGCCGTCTGTCCCCACCCTGAGATGGGCCGTGTGTCCCCACCCTGAGATGGGCCGTGTGTCCCCACCCTGAGATGGGCCGTGTGTCCAGTTTTAGACATATAACTCAACAGTTACAGTTCACGCCATGTTGTTCATTTAAATAATGTATTACAATTTACCAGTTTCTCAAAAAGAATTATCCCTGGAAAAAGGAGTGATTTTGGGTTGTAAATCTCGGTAACCAGGAAAACAAAGTAAACAGGTAAACTCCAATCAAAAATTGTATAGAACATATCAAAGTTTATTTGTCACGTGTGCCGAATACAACAGGTGTTTCACCTTACAGTGAAATGCTTACTTACAGGCTCTAACCAACAGTGCTACATGTTTGGGATAGGGGGCAGAATTTTCACTTTTGGATGAAAAGTGTGCCCAGAGTAAACTGCCTGCTACTCTGTCCCAGATGCTAATATATGCATATTAGTATGATTGGATATAAAACACTCTGAAGTTTCTAAAACTGTTTGAATGATGTCTGTGAGTATAACAGAACTCATATGGCAGGCAAAAACCTGAGACAAATCCAACCAGGAAGTGGAAAATCTGAGGTTTGTAGTTTTTCAAAGCATGGCGTTCCGAATACACGGAACGCCATGGGGTATGGGGTCAATTTGTACTTCCTAAGGCTTCCACTAGATGTCAACCGTCTTTAGAAACTTGTTTCAGGCTTCTGCTATAAAGGAGCGGGAATGGGAGCTGAATGAGTCATGGGTCTGGCAGAGTGTCTCACATGCTGACCAGACCAGACACAATGTTTATATCTCAGGACAAATTAGCTAGCAACATCAAGCTAGCTAAATAGGACAGCAACAGCAAACTAGTTAAATAGGACAAATTAAAGTTAGCTAGCAAGTGCAAGCTAACTAGCTAAATTGCCATACATGTTTAATGCTTTTGACCTGTCCCCAAATTAATGCCATTGGTTCAGAGTTTGTGTTGATATTTTAACCTGCGTGTCGTGATCGCATTTGGTGTGGGGGGGCAAAATACATTTATGCACGATATCGCACGATGGCACACATGCGCAGCAGGTTTGGGTTCTGTGTCAGGCTCATGAGGCGTGGTCCCGACAGAGTTAGCTCTCGTTCCAGTGCTTTTCTACAGACAAAGGAATTATCCGGTTGGAACCTTATTGATGATTTATGTTAAAAACATCCTAAAGATTGATTCCATACATCGTTTGACATGTTTCTACGACCTGTAACAGAACTTTTCGAGGTTTTGTCTGGACGTAGTGCACGCTAACAACAAGTGGCTATTTGGACATAAATTATTGACTTTATAGAACTTTATGGAACAAATCAGTAATTTATTGCAGAACTGGGATTCCTGGGAGTGCATTCTGATGAAGATCATCAATGGTAAGTGAATATTTATAATGTTATTTCTAACTTCTGTTGACTCCAACATGACAGATATTTCTTTGGCTGGATTTGGCTCTGAGCGCCATACTCAGATTATGCTTTTTCCGTAAAGTTATTTTGAAATCTGAAAAAGAGGTTGCATTAACCTCTTAAGCCCACCCGACACGCAGGCGTCCCATCTAGCCATCTGAAAATGCAAATGCGCTACGCTAAATGCTAATAGCACTCGTTAAAACTCAAACGTTCATTAAAACACACATGCAGGGTACTGAATTAAAGCTACACTCGTTGTGAATCTAGGCAACAAGTCAGATTTTTAAAATGCTTTTCGGCGAAAGCATGAGAAGCTATTATCTGATAGCATGCAACACCCCGAAATACCTGAAGGGGACGTAAACAAAATAATTAGCATAGCCGGCGCTACAAAAACGCAGAAATAAAATATAAAACATGCATTACCTTTGACGAGCCTCTTTGTTGGCACTCCTATATGTCCCATAAACATCACTATTGGTTTTTTTTCGATTAAATCGGTCCATATATACCCAAAATATCGATCTATGAAAGTGTGTGATCCAGAAAAAAACTGCGTTTTAAAAACGCAACGTCATTTTTTTAAATTAAAAAAGTCGACGATAAACTTTCACAAAACACTTTAGAAATACTTTTGTAATCCAACTTTAAGTATTAGTAAATGTTAATAATCTATCAAATTGATCACGGGGCGATGTGTATTCAATAGCTCCGCGATGTGTATTCAATAGCTCCGCGATGTGTATTCAATAGCTCCGCGATGTGTATTCAATAGCTCCGCGATGTGTATTCAATAGCTTCTGGAGACCAGAAGGAATGGGGTCTCTCTTACTCGTTTGACCAAGAAACAACCCAATTGACAAGACTGGCGACATCGTGTGGAAGCTGTAGGACTTGCAATCTCGGCCCCATCTTGCTGTCCCATAGACAATACATGCAAGTGGCGCATTGATATATTTTCCCGTTTTTGGTGATCAGTTTTCCTTGCGCTTTTCGATTAAACACACGTTCTGTTATAGTCACAGCCGTGGTTTAACCAGTTTCAGAAACGTCAGAGTGTTTTCTATCCACACATACTAATCATATGCATATACTATATTCCTGGCATGAGTAGCAGGACGCTGAAATGTTGCGCGATTTTTAACAGAATGTTCGAAAAAGTAAGCCATAAGCTTAAGTGGTTTTAAGGATAAGTATATCTTTAATTCTGTGAATAACACTTGTGTCTTTTATCGATGTTTATTATGAGTATTTCTGGGATTTAATGTGGATATCTGCAAAATCACCGGATGTTTTGGAATCAAACATTACTGCACATAACGTGCCAATGTAAACTGAGATTTGTGGATATACATATGCACATTATCGAACAAAACATACATGTATTGTGTAACATGATGTCCTATGAGTGTCATCTGATGAAGATCATCAAAGGTTAGTGATTAATTTTATCTATATTTCAGCTTTTTGTGACTCTTATCTTTGGCTGGAAAAATGGCTGTATTTTTTTACTTGGCTCTGACCTAACATAATATATGTTGTGCTTTCGCTGTAAAGCCTTTTTGAAATCGGGCACGTTGGGTAGATTAACAAGAAGTTTATCTTTCATTTACTGTATTTTTGACTTTCACGCGCTGCCTTTTCAGTGGAATGTTGTCGAGGGGTTCCGCTAGCAGAACGCCTGCGCTAGAAAGGTTAACTTAATAGCTACATTCACCGACACAGAATGCTGCTCCCTCATGCTGGCCCTGACCAAACTAGTAAGTTGCCCCTCTCTATAGCTGCACTCCTCCACATGGCCAGACTGATGGTGGTCTTCTCAACATGGCCAGACTTCTAGTGGGCTTCTCCACCTGGCCAGACTTAAAAAAACAGACTGATAGTGGTCTTCTCCACATGGCCAGACTTCTAGTGGTCTTCTCCACATGGCCAGACTTCTAGTGGTCTTCTCCACATGGCCAGACTGATAGTGGTCTTCTTCACATTGCCAGACTTCTAGTGGTCTTCTCCACATGGCCAGACTTCTAGTGGTCTCCTCCACATGGCCAGACTGATAGTGGTCTTCTCCACATGGCCAGACTTCTAGTGGTCTTCTCCACATGGCCAGACTGATAGTGGTCTTCTCCACATGGCCAGACTTCTAGTGGTCTTCTCCAGATGGCCAGACTGATAGTGGTCGTCTCCCCTTTTAATGCTCTTAGTATCCTTGAAAAACGTCTGAAATAGACACCAAAGTCAACATACTGCACAAACAATTATCTAGGCTAAGTATAACAGAATGATAACGTGTAGTCTGTGCCTAGCTGAGACAGAGAAAGGGGAAGAAGCTCACCACTTTATTAATTTCAATACAGCATGTGGATTAACCATGGATTGTGCGCTGGTCTCTGGTCTCTGGTCTCTGATCGCTGGTCGCTGGTCTCTGGTCTCTGGTCTCTGGTCTCTGGTCTCTGATCTCTGGTCTCTGGTCTCTGGGCTCTGGTCTCTGGGCTCTGGGCTCTGGGCTCTGGGCTCTGGGCTCTGGTCTCTGGTCTCTGGTCTCTGGTCTCTGATCTCTGGTCTCTGGTCTCTGGTCTCTGGTCTCTGATCTCTGATCTCTGGTCTCTGGTCTCTGATCTCTGGTCTCTGGTCTCTGATCTCTGGTCTCTGGTCTCTGATCTCTGGTCTCTGGTCTCTGATCTCTGGTCTCTGGTCTCTGGTCTCTGGTCTCTGATCTCTGATCTCTGGTCTCTGGTCTCTGGTCTCTGATCTCTGGTCTCTGGTCTCTGATCTCTGGTCTCTGGTCTCTGGTCTCTGGTCTCTGATCTCTGATCTCTGGTCTCTGGTCTCTGATCTCTGGTCTCTGATCTCTGGTCTCTGGTCTCTGATCTCTGATCTCTGGGCTCTGATCTCTGGTCTCTGGTCTCTGGTCTCTGATCTCTGGGCTCTGATCTCTGGTCTCTGGTCTCTGATAAATGATGGTGAACGGTAGCTCACAGTGTCGGCTAGAGATGACGGGCAGGAGCTTCCCGCGGGAATTTGTAATTTGTTGCTAATTAGTATTTAGCATTTTTTTTGTTGTTGTAAATTTATCCAAATATATTGATAAAACTCACCTTGTCTGAGAGAGAATTACACGGTTATCATAACGTCACATCAAAGGTTTTGGCCTTTCTAGGGAGTTTTTCCTAGCCACCGTGCTTCTACACCTGCATTGCTTGCTGTTTGGGGTTTTAGGCTGGGTTTCTGTACAGCACTTTGAGATATCAGCTGATGTACAAAGGGCTATATAAATACATTTGATTTGATTTGATACTTCATTTGAAGTTTTTGTTTACACAATGTGAAAAATTTATGGTGGATAAATTATTACAACCATTTCTGTGTTTGACCGCTAGGTTTTAAGAGTATTGTGGACACATCCACTGTGGTAGACTTTGGGACACAAGGTTTGTCAAAGGATCCTCTAGATGGCGTTTGCATACCAGCTGGTTACAGGACCCTAACTTCCTACATTATGTTGGAATGAATAGAGATGTTTATTTTACATTTAACACTGATCAGCGTGTACCAGATGGGAGGTACTCAAAGAATACATAAGGAACCACGTATACATTTTACCAGTTTCAAATCAATTCAATCCAATATGAAAATGAGAGAGATGCACAGTCAAATCTGAGAATATTTTTGGATCGCTTAGCAGAAGTGAACCTGGAATTATTTGCTCTTAAAGGTCAGCATGAATAACATTCCACTTCTAAGACTGCTAAGAGAATAACAAGGCTGGAACAGTCCTTATATGATCAAGGTGGAAAAACAGGGTAAATTGACTGGCCTGGCGCATAAAGAAGTTAAATTCAGACCGAGTCATTAATGCAATTCATAATGAACAAGGACAATTATCAATGTGTCCCGTAGAACTGAACATAAGTGATTCCCACAAAAAAAAAATACTTCACTCTGAATCTCCTGAGAACTTAACTAAATCGGACATAATTTTTTTAGATGTACTTGATTTCGCCTCTATTTCGGAAGATACAAAATTGGATCTGGAAAAGGAATTGGAGATGTTGAAATATCCTATGTTATTTTAAACAGGAAGGGTGTTAAATAGGCAGGTCCGGCACGACTCCCAATAGATATATTGGGATATATAATATATAGATATATAATATATAGATATTTAAAGACAAACTTCTACATCCACTGTTGGATATGTACATTGAATCCTTTCAGGTTGTTTCCCTTCCTCTTGACTTTAATGACTTTTATTCTGAAGCCTGATAAAACCAACAACAAAATGTGAACAGATCTCTTCTGAATATCCAACACACAAAGACTAACAGCTCTGTGATAAAACGTCAAGGTTTTCCCAATGTGAGGAGAATACTGAACATAGGGCATGTGTGAAGGATCCCCTGATACTGCTATACTGTCACATGTGTGAAGGATACCCTGATACTGCTATACTGTCACATGTGTGAAGGATCCTCTGATACTGCTATACTGTCACATGCGTGAAGGATCCCCTGATACTGCTATACTGTCACATGCGTGAAGGATTCCCTGATACTGCTATACTGTCACATGCGTGAAGGACACACTGATACTGCTATACTGTCACATGCGTGAAGGATTGCCTGATGCTGTCATACTCTCACATGTGTGAAGGGTCCCCTGATACTGCCAGACTCTCACACAATGTTTCATCACCGAGCAAATTTCAGGTCTGCAGAGCACAAACTGGAACGTGCCACTTAGTTTTAGTAGGGACAAAGTAGGCTACCGTGGCTATTTGATCATAATGTAGGGCCTACCAGAGTGGCCTACCATCAAAAACAATGGAGTAAATGCATCCATAACATTTGGAAATAGCTTTTATATCATCCAGCCAATAGTAGCAGCCAATGTGTGGTGTTCAATGAGGGCTACATTCCATGAGACTTTTGAAAAGCACATTAACCTGTTTATCCACTTGTCCTTCAGACAAGGAGGCGCCTGAACATGTTGTTGTGTTGTTTAATGCAAGACACCACTTTACAGAATAAAATGCATTATTATCCCCATACCATTATTACAGAGAACCAGACAAATTATATTACCCTCTGCCTATTGGCTACTTAGCTTATTCAAGCCTGTCTCAAAATACAACACTGTCCCTTTAAGACAGAACAAAAGGTCTCCACATGAGTCACTTTTCAAAGAGTTCTAGAATGTTGTGTTACCCCTCTGCCTATTGGCTACTTATCTTATTCAAACCTCTCTCTTAAAATACAACACTGTCCCTTTAAGACTGAACAAAAGGTCTCCACATGAGTCACTTTTCAAAGAGTTCTAGAATGTTGTGTTACCCCTCTGCCTATTGGCTACTTATCTTATTCAAACCTCTCTCTTAAAATACAACACTGTCCCTTTAAGACTGAACAAAAGGTCTCCACATGAGTCACTTTTCAAAGAGTTCTCTTGTAGGAAGCAATCAGTCCCCCATTGCTGACTATAGGAACTGGGCTAATAACTCACTAACTAGCAATCACTCCACCTATTGCTGACTACTGTCGTGGAAATTCAAACCTGAGAGAGATGTGGTCATCGCTTCAAACAATCATCTTTATTTAATTTTCATTCATATTTGGAATAATGAAACCTTCAGCCCAACAGTCTTGACTGTTAGGCTGAGAGTCTAACTCGTACAGAAAAGCAGAGTTGTGTATACTTAAAGTAGACCTAAAAATACTGTCGTGGCTGGCTCCACCCTTCCCATGCAGACTAAGGATCATCATAAGCCGCTCTGGGTTCGTCTCCTGGTCATCTGCCTCTGGTGTAGTTTTATCCCCACCTTGTCTTAGTTTCCCAGATGCCAGGATTCTTAGGAATACTGAGGCCTTTGTTTGTTCTGCTCCTCCAGGCCATCTCTTTCCCGGGCTAAACATACACCATATAATGTCCATGGAATGCAGGCTCAATCATACCAGAGATATACACTACCTTTCAATTGTTTGGGGTCACTTTGAAATGTTATTGTTTTTGAAAGAAAAGCACATTTGTTTGTGCGTTAAAATAATATCAAACTGGTCGGAAATACAGTGTAGACATTACTAATGTTGTGAATTACTATTGTAGCTGGAAACACCTGATTTTTTATGGAATATCTACATAGGCGTACAGAGTGTCATGTTTTGTCTTATATTGTCTTGTCATTTTGCTTTCCCTTCTGTTCGTTTTCCCCCTGCTGGTCTTATTAGGTTCGTTCCCTTTTTTCTCTCTCCCTCCCTCTCTCTCTTCTCTCTATCGTTCCGTTCCTGCTCCCAGCTGTTCCTATTCCCCTACTCAATCATCTAGTCTTTTCACACCTGTTCCGTATCTTGCCCTCTGATTAGAGTCCCTATTTCTCCCCTTGTTTTCCGTTTCTGTCCTGTCGGATCCTTGTATATTGTTCGCCGTGCTGTGTCTTTGTCTCGCCCTGTCGTGTCTTGTTTCCCTCAGATGCTGCGTGTGAGCAGGTGTCTGAGTCTGCTACGGTCGGTGCCTTCCCGAGGCAACCTACAGTTAATGGTCGAGTCTCCAGTCTGTCCTCGTCACTACGAGTGGAATTAAGTTTTTATGTTTTGTTTTCTGCTCTGATTGTCCAGGAGTATTGCCTATTTCCTTTACTGGAATAAAGACTCTGTTTTCGCCAAGTCGCTTTTGGGTCCTCATTCACCTGCATAACAGAAGGATCCGACCAAGAATGGACCCAGCGACTATGGATTCTCTCTACTCTACTCTCGAGTTCCAGGGAGCGATGCTCGGCAGACACAAGCAGGAATTGTCTGCTGCTCGGCATGCCGTTGAGACCCTGGCCGCTCAGGTCTCCGACCTCTCAGGACAGTATCAGAGTCTTCGTCTCGTGCCACCAGCTACTTCCGGGTCTTCCGAGCCTCCGGAACCTAGGGTTAATAACCCACCATGTTATTCTGGGCAGCCCACTGAGTGCCGCTCCTTTCTCACCCAGTGTGATATAGTGTTCTCTCTCAACCCAACACATACTCAAGAGAGAGCTCGGATTGCCTACGTCATATCACTCCTTACTGGTCGGGCTCGGCAGTGGGGCACAGCTATCTGGGAGGCAAGCGCTGAGTGTACTAACGATTATCTGAACTTTAAAGAGGAGATGATAAGGGTTTTTGATCGTTCAGTTTTTGGGAAAGAAGCTTCCTGGTCCCTGTCTTCCCTATGTCAAGGTAATCGATCCATAACGGATTACTCTATAGAGTTTCGCACTCTTGCTGCCTCCAGTAACTGGAACGAGCAGGCGTTGCTCGCTCGTTTTCTGGAGGGACTCCACGCTAAGGTTAAGGATGAGATTCTCTCTCGGGAGGTTCCATCCAGCGTGGATTCTTTGATTGAACTCGCTATTCGCATTGAACGACGGGTAGATCTTCGTCACCGAGCTCATAGAAGAGAGCTCGCGTTAACTGTGTCTCCCCTCTCTCCGACACTACCATCTTTCCCCACTGACTCTGGTGTTGAGCCCATGCAGCTGGGGGTATTCGCATTTCGACTAAGGAGAGGGAACGGAGAATCACCAACCGCCTCTGTCTCTATTGCGGTTCCGCTGGTCATTTTGTCATTTCATGTCCAGTTAAAGGCCAGAGCTCATCAGTAAGCGGAGGGCGACTGATAAGCGCTACTAGACGGTCCTCTCCGTCAAGTACCTGTACTACCTTACCGGTCCATCTACGCTGGACCGGATCGGCAGCTTCCTGCAGTGCATTAATAGACTCTGGGGCGGAGGGCTGTTTTATGGACGAAGCCTGGGCTCGGGAACATGACATTCCTCTCAGACAGTTAGGGAGCCCACGGTCATGTTCGCCTTGGATGGTAGTCCTCTCCCCAGTATATTATGTGAAACACTACCTTTAACCCTCACTGTATCTGGTAACCATAGTGAGACCATTTCTTTTTGATTTTTTGTTCACCTTTTACACCTGTTGTTTTGGGTCATCCCTGGCTAGTGTGTCATAATCCTTCTTTTGATTGGTCTAGTAATTCTATCCTTTCCTGGAACGTTTCTTGTCATGTGAAGTGTTTAATGTCTGATATTCCTCCTGTTTCTTCTGCTCCCTCTTCACAGGAGGAACCTGGTGATTTGACAGGAGTGTCGGAGGAATATCATGGTCTGCGCACGGTCTTCAGTCGGTCCAGAACCAACTCCCTTCCTCCTCACCGGTCGTATGATTGTTGTTCTGATCTCCTCAAGAAGCGTTTTGCATCCGCTCCTATCCTTGTTGCACCTGACGTCACTAAACAGTTTATTGTCGAGGTTGACGCGTCGGGGTGGGCGTGGGAGCCATTCTGTCCCAGCGCTCCGATACTGACGATGGGGTCCACCCTTGCGCGTATTTTTCTCATCGCCTGTCACCGTCGGAACGTAACTATGATGTGGCTAACCGCGAACTGCTCGCCATCCGTTTAGCCCTAGGCAAATGGCGACAGTGGTTGGAGGGGGCGACCGTTCCTTTTGTCGTTTGGACTGACCAAAGGAACCTTGAGTACATCCGTTCTGCCAAACGACTGAATGCACGTCATGCTCGTTGGGCGTTGTTTTTTGCTCGTTTCGAGTTCGTTATTTCTTATTGCCCGGGTACTAAGAACACCAAGCCTCATGCTTTATCCCGTCTCTTTAGTTCTTCTGTGGCTTCTACCGATCCCGAGGGGATCCTTCCTGTTGGGCGTGTTGTCGGGTTGACTGTCTGGGGAATTGAGAGACAGGTTAAGCAAGCACTCACTCACACTCCGTCGCAGCACGCTTGTCCTAGTAACCGTCTTTTCGTTCCTGTTTCTACTCGTCTGGCTGTTCTTCAGTGGGCGCACTCTGCCAAGTTAGCTGGCCACCCCGGCGTTCGGGGTACGCTTGCTTCCATTCGCCAGCGGTTTTGGTGGCCTACTCTGGAGCGTGACACGCGTCGTTTCGTGGCTGCTTGTTCGGACTGCGCGCAGAATAAGCCTGGTAATTTTTTTTCTGCTTCTGCTCCTGGTCTTGCTGGGTCTCAGTCTGTTCCCTGCCACCGCATCTCTCCTGGTCTTGTTCCTGCCCTTGCTGTGTCTCAGTCTGTCCCTAGTTGTTACTCTCCTGGCCTGTTTGGTCCTGTTTGCTCTAAAGCTTTCAGTTCTCTACCCGTGTCTCATTTTTTTTTTTTGAGTAGTACCCTAGTTTCCCTTTTCATCGTTTTCCGTTACGGTCCTGAGGAGAGGAGTTGGGTTCTTTCTCGGGACGTGCTGGACCGTTTGTGATCTATGATTTCCTCCGTTGCCGCCAGTGTTCCTCCTCGAGTGCGCCAGGAGGCGCTCGGTGAGTGGGGGGGTACTGTCATGTTTTGTCTTATATTGTCTTGTCATTTTGCTTTCCCTTCTGTTCGTTTTCCCCTGCTGGTCTTATTAGGTTCGTTCCCTTTTTTCTCTCTCCTCCCTCTCTCTCTTCTCTCTATCGTTCCGTTCCTGCTCCCAGCTGTTCCTATTCCCCTACTCAATCATCTAGTCTTTTCACACCTGTTCCGTATCTTGCCCTCTGATTAGAGTCCCTATTTCTCCCCTTGTTTTCCGTTTCTGTCGTGTCGGATCCTTGTATATTGTTCGCCGTGCTGTGTCTTTGTCTCGCCCTGTCGTGTCTTGTTTCCCTCAGATGCTGCGTGTGAGCAGGTGTCTGAGTCTGCTACGGTCGGTGCCTTCCCAAGGCAACCTACAGTTAATGGTCGAGTCTCCAGTCTGTCCTCGTCACTACGAGTGGAATTAAGTTTTTTATGTTTTGTTTTCTGCTCTGATTGTCCAGGAGTATTGCCTATTTCCTTTACTGGAATAAAGACTCTGTTTTCGCCAAGTCGCTTTTGGGTCCTCATTCACCTGCATAACACAGAGGCCCATTATCAGCAACCATCACTCCTGTGTTCCAATGGCACGGTGTGTTAGCTAATCCAAGTTTATAATAAAGTCTAATAAAGTCTAATTGATCATTAGAAAACCTTTTTTGCAATTATGTTAGCACAGCTGAAAACTGTTGTTCTGATTAAAGAAGCAATTAAACTGGCCTTCTTTAGACTAGTTGAGTATCTGGAGCGTCAGCATTTGTGGGTTCGATCACAGGCTCAAAATGGCCAGAAACAAAGTACTTTCATCTGAAATTCGTCAGTCTGTACTTGTTCTGAGAAATGAAGGATATTCCATGTGAGAATTTGCCAAGAAACTGAAGATCTCGTACAACGCTGTGTACTACTCCCTTCACAGAACAGTGCAAACTGGCACTAACCAGAATAGAAAGAGGAGTGGGAGACCCAGGTGCACAACTGAGCAAGAGGAGAGGACAAGTACATTAGAGTGTCTAGTTTGACAAACAGACGCCTCACAAGTCCTCAACAGGCAGCTTCATTAAATAGTACCCCCAAAAACCAGTCTCAACGTCAACAGTGAAGAATCGACTCTGAGATGCTGGCCTTCTAGGAAGAGTTGCAAAGAAAAAGCCATGTCACAGACTGGCCAATAAAAATAATAGCTTAAGATGGGCAAAAGAACACAGAAACTGGATAGAGGAACTCTGCCTTGAAGGCCAGCATCCTGGAGTCGCCTCTTAACTGTTGAAGTTGAGACTAGGATTTTTTTGGGGACAGAGTAACTCTGTCTACAGAGAGGAACTCTGCCTAGAAGGCCAGCATCCCGGCGTCGCCTCTTCACTGTTGACGTTGAGACTGGTGTTTTGCCGCCTCCCTCTCCTCTTTCTTATTCTGGTTAGGGCCAGTTTGCACTGTTCTGTGAAGGGAGTTGCAAACCGCGTTGTACGAGATCTTCAGTTTCTTGGCAAATTCTCGCAAGGAATAGCCTTCATTTCTCAGAACAAGTATAGACTGACAAGTTTCAGAAGAAAGCTCTTGTTTCTTGGCCATTATGAGCCTGTAATCAAACCCCCAAATTATGATGCTCCAGATACTTAAGTAGTCTAAAGAAGGCCAGTTTTATTGCTTCTTTTGAACGGTAGTGTGTGTCTCCCATGCACCACTAATCATAGAATGGAATGTGGCTGTTGGTTTTTATCACCAAGATATCAATCAATTGTTACCTCAAGCTATCTCTAGTAAAATCATACGCTCAGATTAGCGTCAGGGTTCTAGAGTGGAGACCATGAAACACAGCATTAGCAGGACAGAAATATCTTACTGTTGTTAATAATTCATATCCAAAATTCAGGTAAATATGTAATTTTTCTATCACACTACAAATGATATATAACTGGGCTAATAGCTCACTAACCAGAAAAGGATATGAACAAAAATGTGCACACGGCTATATGCAGCTTTCGCTTTTTTCTCAAAACATCAGAGCATCTATTCACTACCGCTCATACTGTAAACACCGTCCAGTTCAAAGTAAATGGCAAAGATCCATATATGGTAATGGTCTATTTGCATATAGGGCTACTGCAGCTCTGATTGGTTAAGCCGCACTGTTCTGTGTAGGGTAATGGGCCTGAGTTGTGCCTGTCAATGCAATAGAATCCTACTTCGATTATATCTGCCTGCAACACCATTTATTGCATAGTTAGTTTTGTTTCGGTATGTTGCATTGAAAGTGGCTAACATTTATTTTGATTCAATAACAATAGCCACAGTAAGGGGAAACGTTGATGGTGTTCACAGGGAAAACTCTAAAACAGTGGTCACCAATCTTTTTTGAATCAAGATCACTTTCTGAGTCAAAATGCAAGCTTAGATCTACCGCCCAGATTTGTTTTAAACATGACTTAAAAAACATAAGCCTATGCAACATTAACCAATTTAAAAAAGTCCTGTAGCAATGAGGTTTGTACAATAGGCTGTAGGACCAATACATTATCACTGCATATTGGCTATGCTTGAATTGCCCTGCAACATTTATCTCTCACACGTGAATGGTCCCCTGATACTGCCAGACTCTCACACAATGTTCCCTCAGATTTATTTCATCACTAAGCAAATTTCAGGTCTGCTGAGCACAAACTGGAACGTGTCACTTTCAGCATGTATTTACTGTGAACTCTGAAGCTGTACCCACTTTAAGTTAGTTTTAGTATGGGCAAAATAGGCTACCGTGGCTATTTGATCATAATGTAGGGTCTACAAGAGTGGCCTACCATCAAAAACAATGGAGTAAATGCATCCATAACATTTTAACATGGAAATAAATGTTATATCATCCAGCCAATAGTAGCAGCCAATGTGTGGTGTTCAATGAGGGCTACATTCCATGAGACTTTTGAAAAGCACATGAACCTGTTTATCCACTTGTCCTTCAGACAAGGAGGCGCCTGAACATGTTGTTGTGTTGTTTAATGCAAGACACCACTTTACAGAATAAAATGCATTATTATCCCCATACCATTATTACAGAGAACCAGACAAATTATATTACCCTCTGCCTATTGGCTACTTAGCTTATTCAAGCCTGTCTCAAAATACAACACTGTCCCTTTAAGACAGAACAAAAGGTCTCCACATGAGTCACTTTTCAAAGAGTTCTAGAATGTTGTGTTACCCCTCTGCCTATTGGCTACTTAGCTTATTCAAGCCTGTCTCAAAATACACCACTACCCCTTTAACCCTCCTGCTGTGTTCCGAAATGGACCGATTAAAGTTCTCAGAGTCCTGCCATACTCTGACATGTGTGAAGAGTCCCCTGATACTACCATACTCTCTCTTGATGCAGAGAAGGCATTCGATAGAGTTGAGTGGTCTAATTTATTTAAAGTGCTTATGATATTTGTGTTTGGGGACTACTACTGTAAATGGATTAAGATCTACTATTATATACCAACCCCACTGCGGAAGTTTCACAGCCTTTTCATCTTTTTTGGGGCGAAGGTGTCCAGACAGAGACAAAGGTGTCCGGGCAGAGACAAAGGTGTCCAGACAGAGACAAAGGTGTCCAGACAGAGACAAAAGGTGTCCAGACAGAGACAAAGGTGTCCGGGCAGAGACAAAGGTGTCCAGACAGAGACAAAAGGTGTCCGGACAGAGACAAAGGTGTCCAGACAGAGACAAAAGGTGTCCAGACAGAGACAAAGGTGTCCGGGCAGAGACAAAGGTGTCCAGACAGAGACAAAGGTGTCCAGACAGAGACAAAGGTGTCCAGACAGAGACAAAGGTGTCCAGACAGAGACAAAGGTGTCCGGGCAGAGACAAAGGTGTCCGGGCAGAGACAAATCAAATCAAATCAAATTAAATGTATTTATATAGCCCTTCGTACATCAGCTGATATCTCAAAGTGCTGTACAGAAACCCAGCCTAAAACCCCAAACAGCAAGCAATGCAGGTGTAGAAGCACGGTGGCTAGGAAAAACTCCCTAGAAAGGCCAAAACCTAGGAAGAAACCTAGAGAGGAACCAGGCTATGTGGGGTGGTGGTCGCATCGGTTGGAGCGAGTGGTCGCATCTGCACTTCGCTCCCGCGGGTAGTATAACTTTTTCATTATATTTCATTATATCACAACGGTTTGATTTGTCTAATCTTAGCAATTTCTTCTCAGCTAGCTACATAGCCGTCTTTGTATCAAAGATAATTGCGTAATTATCGTATTTCGCCGTCCTAACGTAGTCTTCACTAGCCAGCTAGCTAACGTCCACTGATTAGCTGCACTGGAGAAACTATTACACTCAACTGAACGACTTGATTAGTGTAGTGTTAGCTAGCTACATAGCTGCCTTTGCTGTCTTCGTATCATCATATCCAAGATAATTGTGTTGTTTAGGTTTAGAGTGTGTAGTCTTAGAGTGATTATCTTAATTTACCGAGGTTAGCTAGCCAGCTATTTGTCGTCCTTAACGTAGGTGACTCTGCTAGCTAGCCAACGCTAGCCAACGTCTTCTGTATAGAACTCAACTACCCGGTCGCATTCACAGGTAGTATCACATTTTCACTTCATTTCATTACAGTACAACGGTTTGATTTGTTTGATCGTAGCTAGCTACATAGCCGTCTTTGTATCAAAGATAATTGTGTAGTCTAGAGCGATTTTCTAGGTTCGCTAGCCAGCTATTGTCGTTCTTTTAACGCAACGTAACGTAAACAACACTGCTAGCTAGCCAGCTAGCCCCGAATAGCAACACTGCAGAAACTATTACACTCAACGGAACGACTTGATTAGTGTAGTGTCAACAACGCACCCACTGCCAGCTGGCCTACTTCAGCAGTACTGTATCATTTTAATCATTTTAGTCAATAAGATTCTTGCTACGTAGCTTAACTTTCTGAACATTCGAGACGTGTAGTCCACTTGTCATTCCAATCTCCTTTGCATTAGCGTAGCCTCTTCTGTAGCCTGTCAACTATGTGTCTGTTTATCCCTGTTCTCTCCTCTCTGCACAGACCATACAAACGCTCCTCACCGCGTGGCCGCGGCCACCCTACTCTGGTGGTCCCAGCGCGCACGACCCACGTGGAGTTCCAGGTCTTCGGTAGCCTCTGGAACTGCCAATCTGCGGTCAACAAGGCAGAGTTCATCTCAGCTTATGCCTCCCTCCAGTCCCTCGACTTCTTGGCACTGACGGAAACATGGATCACCACAGACAACACTGCTACTCCTACTGCTCTCTCTTCGTCCGCCCACGTGTTCTCGCACACCCCGAGAGCGTCTGGTCAGCGGGGTGGTGGCACCGGGATCCTCATCTCTCCCAAGTGGTCATTCTCTCTTTCTCCCCTTACCCATCTGTCTATCGCCTCCTTTGAATTCCATGCTGTCACAGTTACTAGCCCTTTCAAGCTTAACATCCTTATCATTTATCGCCCTCCAGGTTCCCTCGGAGAGTTCATCAATGAGCTTGATGCCTTGATAAGCTCCTTTCCTGAGGACGGCTCACCTCTCACAGTTCTGGGCGACTTTAACCTCCCCACGTCTACCTTTGACTCTTTCCTCTCTGCCTCCTTCTTTCCACTCCTCTCCTCTTTTGACCTCACCCTCTCACCTTCCCCCCTACTCACAAGGCAGGCAATACGCTCGACCTCATCTTTACTAGATGCTGTTCCTCCACTAACCTCATTGCAACTCCCCTCCAAGTCTCCGACCACTGCCTTGTATCCTTTTCCCTCTCGCTCTCATCCAACACCTCCCACACTGCCCCTACTCGGATGGTATCGCGCCGTCCCAACCTTCGCTCTCTCTCCCCCCGCTACTCTCTCCTCTTCCATCCTATCATCTCTTCCCTCCGCTCAAACCTTCTCCCACCTATCTCCTGATTCTGCCTCCTCAACCCTCCTCTCCTCCCTCTCTGCATCCCTTGACTCTCTATGTCCCCTATCCTCCAGGCCGGCTCGGTCCTCCCCTCCCGCTCCGTGGCTCGATGACTCATTGCGAGCTCACAGAACAGGGCTCCGGGCAGCCGAGCGGAAATGGAGGAAAACTCGCCTCCCTGCGGACCTGGCATCCTTTCACTCCCTCCTCTCTACATTTTCCTCCTCTGTCTCTGCTGCTAAAGCCACTTTCTACCACGCTAAATTCCAAGCATCTGCCTCTAACCCTAGGAAGCTCTTTGCCACCTTCTCCTCCCTCCTGAATCCTCCGCCCCCTCCCCCCTCCTCCCTCTCTGCAGATGACTTCGTCAACCATTTTGAAAAGAAGGTCGACGACATCCGATCCTCGTTTGCTAAGTCAAACGACACCGCTGGTTCTGCTCACACTGCCCTACCCTGTGCTCTGACCTCTTTCTCCCCTCTCTCTCCAGATGAAATCTCGCGTCTTGTGACGGCCGGCCGCCCAACAACCTGCCCGCTTGACCCTATCCCCTCCTCTCTTCTCCAGACCATTTCCGGAGACCTTCTCCCTTACCTCACCTCGCTCATCAACTCATCCCTGACCGCTGGCTACGTCCCTTCCGTCTTCAAGAGAGCGAGAGTTGCACCCCTTCTGAAAAAACCTACACTCGATCCCTCCGATGTCAACAATTACAGACCAGTATCCCTTCTTTCTTTTCTCTCCAAAACTCTTGAACGTGCCGTCCTTGGCCAGCTCTCCCGCTATCTCTCTTTGAATGACCTGCTTGATCCAAATCAGTCAGGTTTCAAGACTAGTCATTCAACTGAGACTGCTCTCCTCTGTATCACGGAGGCGCTCCGCACTGCTAAAGCTAACTCTCTCTCCTCTGCTCTCATCCTTCTAGATCTGTCGGCTGCCTTCGATACTGTGAACCATCAGATCCTCCTCTCCACCCTCTCCGAGTTGGGCATCTCCGGCGCGGCCCACGCTTGGATGGCGTCCTACCTGACAGGTCGCTCCTACCAGGTGGCGTGGCGAGAATCTGTCTCCTCACCACGCGCTCTCACCACTGGTGTCCCCCAGGGCTCTGTTCTTGGCCCTCTCCTATTCTCGCTATACACCAAGTCACTTGGCTCTGTCATAACCTCACATGGTCTCTCTTATCATTGCTATGCAGACGACACACAATTAATCTTCTCCTTTCCCCCTTCTGATGACCAGGTGGCGAATCGCATCTCTGCATGTCTGGCAGACATATCAGTGTGGATGACGGATCACCACCTCAAGCTAAATCTCGGCAAGACGGAGCTGCTCTTCCTCCCGGGGAAGGACTGCCCGTTCCATGATCTCGCCATCACGGTTGAAAACTCCATTGTGTCCTCCTCCCAGAGCGCCAAGAACCTTGGCGTGATCCTGGACAACACCCTGTCGTTCTCAACCAACATCAAGGCGGTGGCCCGTTCCTGTAGGTTCATGCTCTACAACATCCGCAGAGTACGACCCTGCCTCACACAGGAAGCGGCGCAGGTCCTAATCCAGGCACTTGTCATCTCCCGTCTGGATTACTGCAACTCGCTGTTGGCTGGGCTCCCTGCCTGTGCCATTAAACCCCTTCAACTCATCCAGAACGCCGCAGCCCGTCTGGTGTTCAACCTTCCCAAGTTCTCTCACGTCACCCCGCTCCTCCGTTCTCTCCACTGGCTTCCAGTTGAAGCTCGCATCCGCTACAAGACCATGGTGCTTGCCTACGGAGCTGTGAGGGGAACGGCACCTCAGTACCTCCAGGCTCTGATCAGGCCCTACACCCAAACAAGGGCACTGCGTTCATCCACCTCTGGCCTGCTCGCCTCCCTACCACTGAGGAAGTACAGCTCCCGCTCAGCCCAGTCAAAACTGTTCGCTGCCCTGGCCCCCCAATGGTGGAACAAACTCCCTCACGACGCCAGGACAGCGGAGTCAATCACCACCTTCCGGAGACACCTGAAACCCCACCTCTTTAAGGAATACCTAGGATAGGATAAGTAATCCCTCTCACCCCCCCCCCCTAAGTTTTAGATGCACTATTGTTAAGTGACTGTCCCACTGGATGTCATAAGGTGAATGCACCAATTTGTAAGTCGCTCTGGATAAGAGCGTCTGCTAAATGACTTAAATGTAAATGTAATGTAATGATGGGTGGCCAGTCCTCTTCTGGCTGTGCCGGGTGGAGATTAAAACAGAACATGGCCAAGATGTTCAAATGTTCATAAATGACCAGCATGGTCGAATAATAATAGGGCAGAACAGTTGAAACTGGAGCAGCAGCACGGTCAGGTGGACTGGGGACAGCAAGGAGTCATCATGTCAGGTAGTCCTGGGACATGGTCCTAGGGCCCAGGCCAGTTGAAACTGGAGCAGCAGCACGGTCAGGTGGACTGGGGACAGCAAGGAGTCATCATGTCAGGTAGTCCTGGGGCATGGACCTAGGGCTCAGGTCCTCCGAGAGAGAGAAAGAAAGAGAGAAGGAGAGAAATAGAGAACGCACACTTAGATTCACACAGGACACCGAATAGGACAGGAGATATAACAAACTGACCCCAGCCCCCCGACACATAAACTACTGCAGCATAAATACTGGAGGCTGAGACAGGAGGGGTCAGGAGACACTGTGGCCCCATCTGAGGACACCCCCAGACAGGGTCAAACAGGAAGGAGACAAAGGTGTCCGGGCAGAGACAAAGGTGTCCGGGCAGAGACAAAGGTGTCCGGGCAGATACAAAGGTGTCCAGAAATTCCAGTACTCTTTATTTTACTGCAGCTGTAGAACACGTTTGCCATTGAAGTTAAGGTTAAGTTAAATCCCTCAATTTGTGGAATTAAAGCATCAGATTTTGAGCATCAAGTTGCTCTGTGTGTTACGACTTCTACAAATGGTGCGGTGGAGGAGTCAAACGCAGAGAGCAGGTAATATCGTACGTGCATCTATTTACTCCAACGACAGCGGAGACATGGACATGCCAACACTAGGGCGTATGAAACACCAACACCAAAATAACAGAGAACAAGCCCGCACAAATACCCAGCGGGCCTAGTGCCCTTAAATAGCCTACAAACAAACACTAACTTAAAACAGGTGAACCCAATTAAACCCAATAACCAGAAACAAACGGAAAGGGAATCGATGGCAGCTAATAGGCCGGCGACGACGACCGCCGAGCGCTGCCCGAACAGGAAGAGGCACCATCTTCGGCTTCGTGACATTGTGTCGATGATATCGTCTTATTCCTAACAGATCTAAACATTTCCATCTTTTCCGTCTTTTATTTGATTACTAAATTTTGGTCCGGTTTTCTGAATTAAAAAAAAAATGAAACCAAATCTTTCTTCCTTTTCCTCAACAAGCAAGAGATACTGAATCCTGTTGTACAGCATCCATTTGTGAATACAGAACAAAGATTCAAATATCTTTGATTTTAATAATCACACCAGAAATGAGCTCCATGAGTTCAACAAACTCTGAACCCATGTTAACAGAATCCATCAACAGATGGACATCATTACAGCCTATATCGATTACTGCTCAAATAAATATCAGTAAGATTAATATTCTGACCTCTTTTATCACGTCCTCCAACCACCTTTATTTTAGAAATATACTCTAACATTGTATCTGGAACAATAGAAAACCAAGATTTAAACTTACTCTTCTTTACTGGCCCTTTCACAGAGGAGGGTAACAACTTCCAAACCTACAGTGGTATTACTGGGCTGCCCAACTGAGGGCTGAATGAGGGCTGCACTACTGGGGACTAAATGAGGGCTGCACTACTGGGGACTAAATGAGGGCTGCACTACTGGGGACTAAATGAGGGCTGCACTACTGGGGACTGAATGAGGGCTGCACTACTGGGGACTAAATGAGGGCTGCACTACTGGGGACTGAATGAGGGCTGCACTACTGGGGACTGAATGAGGGCTGCACTACTGGGGACTAAATGAGGGCTGCACTACTGGGGACTGAATGAGGGCTGCACTACTGGGGACTGAATGAGGGCTGCACTACTGGGGACTAAATGAGGGCTGCACTACTGGGGACTAAATGAGGGCTGCACTACTGGGGGCTGAATGAGGGCTGCACTACTGGGGGCTGAATGAGGGCTGCACTACTGGGGACTGAATGAGGGCTGCACTACTGGGGACTGAATGAGGGCTGCACTACTGGGGGCTGAATGAGGGCTGCACTACTGGGGGCTGCTTATTTTTTCTAGTCCAAAACAATCTGCCCTACAACTTATTTTGACCACAGAAGAAACGTGTTCTGCTAATCTGTGTGATGGGAGAGGTCAGATGACTGTATTATAACAGGAATATGTTAGCTACTCTTAAAGTCAACTCTAATAGTAAGAGACTTCAGTGGATACAAGATATACAGGAAGATATTTCAGCAGAGGACTGGGGTATGATATGCTCTGTTTCTAGCCCAATGCTCTAACCACGAGGCTACCCTGCCGCGTCCTCAATAGTAGCAGGAGATGACCCAGCCCTCTGGCTTCAGGAGAGGACCCAGCCCTCTGGCTTCAGGAGAGGACCCAGCCCTCTGGCTTCAGGAGAAGACCCAGCCCTCTGGCTTCAGGAGAGGACCCAGCCCTCTGGTTTCAGGAGAGGACCCAGCCCTCTGGCTTCAGGAGAGGACCCAGCCCTCTGGCTTCAGGAGAGGACCCAGCCCTCTGGCTTCAGGAGAGGACCCAGCCCTCTGGCTTCAGGAGAGGACCCAGCCCTCTAGCTTCAGGAGAGGACCCAGCCCTCTTGCTTCAGGAGAGGACCCAGCCCTCTGGTTTCAGGAGAGGACCCAGCCCTCTGGTTTCAGGAGAGGACCCAGCCCTCTGGTTTCAGAACATAACCGAGCCCTCTGGTTTCAGGAGAGGACCCAGCCCTCTGGCTTCAGGAGATGACCCAGCCCTCTGGTTTCAGGAGAGGACCCAGCCCTCTGGTTTCAGGAGAGGACCCAGCCCTCTGGTTTCAGGAGAGGACCCAGCCCTCTGGTTTCAGGAGAGGACCCAGCCCTCTGGTTTCAGGAGATGACCCAGCACTCTGGTTTCAGGGGAGGACCCAGCCCTCTGGTTCAGGGGAGGACCCAGCCCTCTGATTTCAGGATAGGACCCAGCCCTCTGGTTTCAGGAGAGGACCCAGCCCCCTGGTTTCAGGAGAGGACCCAGCCCTCCGGTTTCAGGAGAGGACCCAGCCCTCTGGTTTCAGCAGAGGACCCAGCCCTCTGTTTTCAGCAGAGGACCCAGCCCTCTGGTTTCAGGAGACGACCCAGCCCTCTGGTTTCAGGAGACGACCCAGCCCTCTGGTTTCAGGAGAGGACCCAGCCCTCTGGCTTCAGGAGAGGACCCAGCCCTCTGGCTTCAGGAGAGGACCCAGCCCTCTGGCTTCAGGAGAGGACCCAGCCCTCTGGCTTCAGGAGAGGACCCAGCCCTCTGGCTTCAGGAGAGGACCCAGCCCTCTGGCTTCAGGAGAGGACCCAGCCCTCTTGCTTCAGGAGAGGACCCAGCCCTCTGGTTTCAGGAGAGGACCCAGCCCTCTGGTTTCAGGAGAGGACCCAGCCCTCTGGTTTCAGAACATAACCGAGCCCTCTGGTTTCAGGAGAGGACCCAGCCCTCTGGCTTCAGGAGATGACCCAGCCCTCTGGTTTCAGGAGAGGACCCAGCCCTCTGGTTTCAGGAGAGGACCCAGCCCTCTGGTTTCAGGAGAGGACCCAGCCCTCTGGTTTCAGGAGAGGACCCAGCCCTCTGGTTTCAGGAGAGGACCCAGCCCTCTGGTTTCAGGAGATGACCCAGCACTCTGGTTTCAGGGGAGGACCCAGCCCTCTGGTTCAGGGGAGGACCCAGCCCTCTGGTTTCAGGATAGGACCCAGCCCTCTGGTTTCAGGAGAGGACCCAGCCCTCTGGATCCAGGAGAGGACCCAGCCCTCTGGTTTCAGGAGAGGACCCAGCCCTCTGGTTTCAGGAGAGGACCCAGCCCTCTGGTTTCAGCAGAGGACCCAGCCCTCTGTTTTCAGCAGAGGACCCAGCCCTCTGGTTTCAGGAGACGACCCAGCCCTCTGGTTTCAGGAGACGACCCAGCCCTCTGGTTTCAGGAGAGGACCCAGCCCTCTGGTTTCAGGAGAGGACCCAGCCCTCTGGCTTCAGGAGAGGACCCAGCCCTCTGGCTTCAGGAAAGGACCGAGCCCTCTGGCATCAGGAGAGGACCCAGTCCTCTGGTTTTAGGAGAGGACCGAGCCCTCTGGCTTCAGGAAAGGACCGAGCCCTCTGGCATCAGGAGAAGACCCAGTCCTCTGGTTTTAGGAGAGGACCGAGCCCTCTGGCTTCAGGAAAGGACCGAGCCCTCTGGCTTCAGGAGAGGACCGAGCCCTCTGGCTTCAGGAGAGGACCGAGCCCTCTGACTTCAGGAGAGGACCGAGCCCTCTGGCTTCAGGAAAGGACCGAGCCCTCTGGCATCAGGAGAGGACCCAGTCCTCTGGTTTTAGGTTGGCAATACATCCATAGTACAGTATAGACGCAGTACAATATTGTCTCAGTACAATACGGTCAAAGTACATTCTTCAACAGAAAGATAAATGTTAATTTATGTTCTTACCACTTTGTTGTCATTTGCCACTTCATACCATTTCATCTCCCTTTGGTAAAATTAACATTTAATTTCAGAAGTGAAAAATGTTTTGTGCATCTTGCTTATATCTGAATGATTCTAAGTCCCTTAAGATAAGAGAAATG
This sequence comes from Oncorhynchus gorbuscha, assembly GCF_021184085.1. Taxonomy (NCBI): domain Eukaryota; kingdom Metazoa; phylum Chordata; class Actinopteri; order Salmoniformes; family Salmonidae; genus Oncorhynchus; species Oncorhynchus gorbuscha. Next base: position 6,218,624 of record NC_060179.1, on the reverse strand, counting down.
CATTTGTCAGATGTTTATTAAGGGCGTCAAATCAAATATTATCTTGACTGTGTCTTTAAAGTGTCCACCCCTAAGGCAAACAGAGGGCGTAGTCATAAGGACTCATAACTAAAGTACACACTTTCTCTTTCTCTCTCTCATTATCTATCTGTGAACAGTGAACGTGACACAGTCAGCTCCAGAATGGCTACATCTTCCTCTACCCTCACCGACCACCTCTACTGCGCCATCTGTACAGAGATCTTCACTGACCCTGTGTCTCTCAGCTGCCAGCACACCTTCTGTAAGAGATGTCTTGAACAGAGCCTTGAGGCTGGACTCCCACCCCGCTGCCCTGAGTGTAGAGCTCCGATCATGGAGAGAAACTTCCAGATCAACAGAATGGTTCGGAACATGGCGGACCAGCTGAGACTGGAGCAGGGTAGACAGGAGAACACGGGAGGACAAAGATCTACAGCTGAGAAAGAAGATGAGTGTCCTGAGCACGGAGAAGCTATGAATCTGTTCTGTGTGACAGACAGGAAGCTGACCTGCCTGGTCTGTAAGGAAGGGAGAGACCACAGAGGACACACATTCAGACCTGTGAGAGAGGCACAGGAGGCTCTGATAACAGAAGTGGTCTCAGCATTGGGCTATACTGAAGGAAGACTTGAGCAAAGCGCAACATAAAAGAGAAAGTCAACAAAGAAAGATCTCTAAGAGAGGAGAGAAATCCAGCCAAGTCAAGGAAAACATCAGGACCCAGTTTGAGGAAGTAATCAACAAGCTGAAGCAGAGAGAACAGGAGGCGATGAGAGAGATAGACAGGAGGGATGGTCTTGTCAACATCAATATGAAGAAATGTCTGACTGAAATAAAGAGACACGAGACAGATGTGAAAAAGAGAGAGACCTCGCTTCAGTCTGGACTGGACATCACTGACCCCAGGAAGTTCCTTCAGTGGTGGACAGAGAAGGGTCGCGCTACGTGTGATACAAGGCAGGTTTGTCCAGACATCTACAGTGTACCCAGGATGGAAAGACCAAGACAATTTGAGGGTTATAAAGATCCTCATACCTTCTTGGGTTTTATTGACTGGGAGGGCATTGAGAAAAGCCTTGAATGGAAATTCTATCAATTAGAAAGGTCTGATGACATGTGTGTCCTCTCTTGATTACAGTTCAGAAACTACTTTCACTTTGACAAAAAATGATGATTCACTGATTATATATATTGCCGGAGTGTATAAATATATATATATATAATGTGATGTACAGACATTGTGGACAGTTGATGAATAGAATATGTAGTATATCTGAAGAAAACATGGACATAATAGTATAATGTATGTACAGCAATAGTTAAATAGGATAGGCCTTGGCTAGAACACATTACATACATATGAAGTAGATAAAACAATATGTAAACATTACTAAAGAGACTTGAATATAGTATACACATATAAAAGTGGGTAAAACAGTATGTAAACATTATTAAAGAGACTTGAATATAGTATACACATATAAAAATGGGTAAAACAGTATGTAAACATTATTAAAGAGACTTGAATATAGTATACACATATAAAAGTGGGTAAAACAGTATGTAAACATTATTAAAGTGACTTGAATATAGTATACACATATAAAAGTGGGTAAAACAGTATGTAAACATTATTAAAGAGACTTGAATATAGTATACACATATAAAAGTGTGCAAAACAGTATGTAAACATTATTAAAGTGACCTGTGTTCCATTATTAAAGTGACCTGTGTTCCATTATTAAAGTGACCTGTGTTCCATTGTTAAAGTGACCTGTGTTCCATTATTAAAGTGACCAGTGTTCCATTGTTAAAGTGACCTGTGTTCCATTATTAAAGTGACCAGTGATTACATTATTAAAGTGACCTGTGTTCCATTATTAAAGTGACCTGTGTTCCATTATTAAAGTGACCAGTGTTCCATTATTAAAGTGACCTGTGTTCCATTATTAAAGTGACCAGTGTTCCATTATTAAAGTGACCTGTGTTCCATTATTAAAGTGACCTGTGTTCCATTGTTAAAGTGACCTGTGTTCCATTGTTAAAGTGACCTGTGTTCCATTGTTAAAGTGACCTGTGTTCCATTATTAAAGTGACCTGTGTTCCATTATTAAAGTGACCTGTGTTCCATTGTTAAAGTGACCTGTGTTCCATTATTAAAGTGACCTGTGTTCCATTGTTAAAGTGACCAGTGTTCCATTGTTAAAGTGACCAGTGTTCCATTATTAAAGTGACCAGTGTTCCATTATTAAAGTGACCAGTGTTCCATGTCTATATATATAAGGCAGCAGTCTTCAAGGTGCAGAGGTGAGTAACTGGGTGGTATTCTGCTGGTGACAGTTAATAAGTTCAAGGCAGGGTACTGGCTGGAGGCTGGCTAGTGATGGCTATTTAACAGTCTAATGACCTTGTAATGTAAGCTGTTTTCTTGTCTCTCAGTCCCAGCGTTGATGCATCTGTACTGACCACCCCTTCAGGATGATAGCGGGGTGAATTTTTTTATTTTATTATTATTGATTTATTTTACCTTTATTTAACTATGCAAGTCAGTTAAGAACAAATTATTATTTTCAATGATGGCCCAGGAACAGTGGGTTAGCTGCCTATTCAGGGGCAGAAAGACAGATTTGTACCTTATCAGCTCGGGGGTTTGAACTTGCAACCTTCCAGTTACTAGTCGAACGCTCAAACCACTAGGCTACCCCTGCCGCCCCACAACATGCCGTGGCTCATTGTGGTCGTTGATGATTTTTTGTGCCTTCCATTGACACTGGGTGCTGTCATATTTGTTTTCAGTCTATATACGCCTATTATTTGTTGTTATGGTGGGGTGCAGTTGTCATATCAGGCATTGAACAGTTATACATTTGCAGCTGTTATGCTCTCAATGGTGCATCTGTAAAAGTTGGTGAGGGTCCTTTCAGATTGAAGAGGTGCTGTTGCTCCTTCTTCAACATTGTCTGTGTGGGTGGACCATTTCCAGTGATGTGCATTGGCATCCTATTCCCTTCTCCTCTGTGGTCCCTACGATGTGGATGGACGCGTGCTCCTCTGCTGTCTCCTGTCCTCTCGATGTGGATGGACGCGCACTCCTCTGCTGTTTCCTGAAGTCCACGATCAACTCCTTCATTTTGTTGACGTTGAGGGAATGGTTATTTTCCTGCTCCCACTCCACCAGGGCCCTCACCTCCACCCTGTAGACTGTCTCGTCACTGTTGGTAATCAGGCTTACTACTGTTTTATTGTCTGCAAAGTTGATGATTTAGGTGGAGGAGTGTGTGGCCACGCAGTCGTTGGTAAACAGGGAGTCCAGGAAGAGGCTGAGCACGCACCCTTGTGGTGCCCCTGTGTTGAGGATCAGCATAGTGGAGATGTTTCCTACCTTCACTACCTCAGGGGCGGCACATCAGGAAGTCCAGGACCCAGTTGCAAATGACGGTGTTCAGACCCAGGGCCTCCAGCTTAATGATGAGCTTGGAGGGTACTATGATGTTGAATGCTGAGCTGTAGTCAATGAACAGCATTCTTACATAGGTATTCATCATGTCCAGATGGGATAGGGCAGTGTGCAGTGTGATGGAGATTGCATCATCTTTGGATCTATTGAGGCGGTAAGCAAACTGAGGTGGGTCATAGGGTGTCCAGTAAGGTGGAGGTGATATGATCCTTAACTAGCCTCTCAAAGCAGTTTATGGTAACAGAAGTGAGTGCTACGGGGTGATAGTCATTAAGTTCAGTTATCTTTGCGTTCTTGGGTTCAGGAACAATGGTGGACATCTTGAAGCAAGTGGGAACAGCAGACTGGGATCGGGAGAGATTGAACATGTCGGTAAACACTCCAGCCAGCTAGTCTGAACATGCTCTGATGACGCGGCCGTCTGGACCGGCAGCCTTGCGAGGGTTATCCAGCTGAAATGTCTTACTGACGTCGGACGTTGGAGAACAAGAACTCACAGTCCTTGAGATCAGCCTGTGTCAGCGGTACTGTCCTCAAAGCGAGCGAATGTGTTTAGCTTGTCTCGGAGCAAGACGTCGTGGTCCGCGACGTGGCTGGTTTTTCATCTGTAATATGTTGTTATCCTTCAGCAGTGCCTTCTATTCATTTGGTCTCCCATCCAGGGTTTCAACCAAACCCAGCCCTGCTTAGCGTTGATGTTAACTGACCACTAACACTTATGGAAAGTACTGAAGTATAAATAATTTAAAGCACAACTTAAGTAGTTTTTGGGGGTATCTGTACTTTTCTTTACTATTTATATTTTTGACTACTGTTACATTTACATTTAAGTCATTTAGCAGACGCTCTTATCCAGAGCGACTTACAAATTGGTGCGTTCACCTTATGACATCCAGTGGAACAGCCACTTTACAAATAGTGTATCTAAATCTTTTAAGGGGGGGGGGTGAGAAAGATTACTTTATCCTATCCTAGGTATTCCTTAAAGAGGTGGGGTTTCAGGTGTCTCCGGAAAGTGGTGATTGATTCCGCTGTCCTGGCGTCGTGAGGGAGTTTGTTCCACCATTGGGGGGCCAGAGCAGCGAACAGTTTTGACTGGGCTGAGCGGGAACTGTACTTCCTCAGTGGTAGGGAGGCGAGCAATACATTCATAAAGAATGTAGTGACTCAGGAGGTTGACAACTTATGTAATCAAGATACAGTGTATTAGCATTTGATTTTCCATCAATGTTTTACAAATGTACTGCAGCGCATTTCAGTTCCCGCCAATATCCAGCAATTTAGTACAGCCATTGAAGAGGCATTCGGGACAACATTCCACAGACCACAATCATCATGATGAACACCTGGACTTCATCACTTCCTGTTCACTTCCTGTGTATCCAGCACTCTGTTGCATCAACCCATTAGGTAGTATTCCTGCTCCTGCTTCTGAGTTCCCTCCATGTTCCTGTTAAACTCACCTACTGCACTTGCTTCTGTGTTCCCTCCATGTTCCTGTTAAACTCACCTACTGCACCTGCTTCTGTGTTCCCTCCGTGTTCCTGTTAAACTCACCTACTGCACCTGCTTCTGACTCCCTGCGTGTTCCTGTTAAACTCACCTCCTGCACCTGCTTCCTGACTTAAACTCACCTCCTGCACCTGCTTCCTGACTCCCTCCGTGTTCCTGTTAAACTCACCTCCTGCTTCTGCTGACTCCCTGCGTGTTCCTTGCACCTTTCCTGTTAAACTCACCTCCTGCACCTGCTTCCTGACTCCCTGCGTGTTCCTGTTAAACTCACCTCCTGCACCTGTTCCTGTTAAACTCACCTCCTGCACCTGCTTCTGACTCCCTGGTTCCTCACCTCCTGCTCCTGCTTCCTGACTGTTCCTGTTAAACTCACCTCCTGCTCCTGCTTCCTGACTCCTCCGTGTTCCTGTTAAACTGCCTCACCTCCTGCACCTGCTTCCTGACTCCCTGCGTGTTCCTGTTAAACTCACCTCCTGCTCCTGCTTCCTGACTCCCTCCCTGTTAAACTCACCTCCTGCTCCTGCTTCCTGACTCCCTGCGTGTTCCTGTTAAACTCACCTCCTGCACCTGCTTCCTGACTCCCTCCTGCTTCCTGACTCCTGCGTTCCTGTTAAACTCACCTCCTGCACCTGCTTCCTGACTCCCTGCGTGTTCCTGTTAAACTCACCTCCTGCACCTGCTTACTGACTCCCTGCGTGTTCCTGTTAAACTCACCTCCTGCTGCTTCCTGCTTCAAACTGACTGCCCTGCGTGTTCCTGTTAAAACTCACCTCCTGCACCTGCTTCCTGACTCCCTGCGTGTTCCTGTTAAACTCACCTCCTGCACTCCCTCCTGCTTCCACCTCCTGACTCCCTGCGTGTTCCTGTTAAACTCACCTCCTGCACTCCCTGCTTCCTGACTCCCTCACCTCCTGCTTCCTGACTCCCTGTTCCTGTTAAACTCACCTCCTGCTTCCTGACTCCCTCCCTGAAACTCACCTCCTGCCCTGACTCCCTGTGTTCCTGTTAAACTCACCTCCTGCTTCCTGACTTCCTGACTCCCTCCTGCTTCCTGTCCCTGTTTCCTGTTAAACTCACCTCCTGCTCCTGCTTCCTGACTCCCTCCTGCTTCCTGTGTTCCTGTTAAACTCACCTCCTGCTGCTCCTGACTCCCTGCGTGTTCCTGTTAAACTCACCTCCTGCTTCCCTGACTCCCTCCCTGTTAAACTCACCTCCTGCTTCCTGACTCCCTCCCTGACTCACCTGCGTGTTCCTGTTAAACTCACCTCCTGCACCTGCTTCCTGACTCCCTGCGTGTTCCTGTTAAACTCACCTCCTGCTTCCTGACTCCCTCGTGTTCCTGTTAAACTCACCTCCTGTTCCTGACTTGCCTGTTAAACTCACCTCCTGCACCTGCTTCCTGACTCCCTGCGTGTTCCTGTTAAACTCGCCTCCTGCTCCCTGTTAAACTCACCTCCTGCTTCCTGACTCCCTCCACCTCCTGCTTCCTGACTGTTGTTCCTGTTAAACTCACCTCCTCTTCCTGACTCCTGCTTTAAACTGACCTGCTTCCTGACTCCCTGCGTGTTCCTGTTAAACTCACCTCCTGCTTCCTGCTCCCTCGTGTTCCTGTTAAACTCCCTCCTGCTTCCTGACTTGTCCTGTTAAACTCACCTCCTGCACCTGCTTCCTGACTCCCCTCCGTGTTCCTGTTAAACTCACCTCCTGCTTCCTGACTCCCTCCGTGTTCCTGTTAAACTCACCTCCTGCTTCCTGACTCCTGCTGTTAAACCACCTCCTGCTTCCTGACTCCCTGCGTGTTCCTGTTAAACTCACCTCCTGCTTCCTGACTCCCTGCGTGTTCCTGTTAAACTCACCTCCTGCTTCCTGACTCCCTCCGTGTTCCTGTTAAACTCACCTCCTGCACCTGCTTCCTGACTCCCTCCGTGTTCCTGTTAAACTCACCTCTCTTCCTGACTCCCTGCCTGCTTCCCTGACTCCCTGCGTGTTCCTGTTAAACTCACCTCCTTCCTGACTCCCTGCTGTTCCTGAAACTCACCTCCTGCTTCCTGTTCCTGTGTTCCTGTTAAACTCACCTCCTGCTCCTGCTTCCTGACTCACCTCCTGCTTCCTGACTCCCTGTGTTCCTGTTAAACTCACCTCCTGCTTCCTGACTCCCTGCGTGTTCCTGTTAAACTCACCTCCTGACTCCTGCGTGTTCCTGTTAAACTCACCTCCTGCTTCCTGACTCCCTCCCTGAAACTCCCTCTCCCTGCGTGTTCCTGTTAAACTCACCTCCTGCTTGACTCCCTGCTGACTCCCTGCGTGTTCCTGTTAAACTCACCTCCTGACTCCCTGCGTGTTCCTGTTAAACTCACCTCCTGCTTCCTGACTCCCTGCGTGTTCCTGTTAAACTCACCTCCTGCACCTGCTTCCTGACTCCCTGCGTGTTCCTGTTAAACTCACCTCCTGCTTCCTGACTCCCTGCGTGTTCCTGTCCTGCTCCTGCTTCCTGACTCCCTGTTAAACTCACCTCCTGCTTCCTGACTCCCTGCGTGTTCCTGTTAAACTCACCTCCTGCACCTGCTTCCTCCCCTGAAACTCACCTCCTGCGTGTTCCTGACTCCCTGCGTGTTCCTGTTAAACTCACCTCCTGCACCTGCTTCCTGACTCCCTCGTGTTCCTGTTAAACTCACCTCCTGCTTCCTGACTCCCTGCGTGTTCCTGTTAAACTCACCTCCTGCACCTGCTTCCTGACTCCCTGCGTGTTCCTGTTAAACTCACCTCCTGCACCTGCTTCCTGTTACTCACCTCCTGCTTCCTGACTCCCTGTGTTCCTGTTAAACTCACCTCCTGCTTCCTGACTCCCTGCGTGTTCCTGTTAAACTCACCTCCTGCTCCCTGACTGCTGCCTGCTTCCTGACTCCCTGCGTGTTCCTGTTAAACTCACCTCCTGCTTCCTGACTCCCTGTGTTCCTGTTAAACTCACCTCCTGCTTCCTGACTCCCTGCGTGTTCCTGTTAAACTCACCTCCTGCTTCCTGACCTCCTGCTCACCTCCTGCTTCCTGACTCCCTGCGTGTTCCTGTTAAACTCACCTCCTGCTTCCTGACTCCCTGCGTGTTCCTGTTAAACTCACCTCCCTGACTCCCTGCGTGTTCCTGCTTCCTGACTCCCTGCGTGTTCCTGTTAAACTCACCTCCTGCTTCCTGACTCCCGTGTTCCTGTTAAACGTGTTCCTGTTAAACTCACCTCCTGCTTCCTGACTCCCGTGTTCCTGTTAAACTCACCTCCTGCTTCCTGACTCCCTGCGTGTTCCTCAGTTAAAACTCACCTCCTGCTTCCTGACTCCCTGTTCGTGTTCCTGTTAAACTCACCTCCTGCTTCCTGACTCCCTGCGTGTTCCTGTTAAACTCACCTCCTGCTTCCTGACTCCCTGCGTGTTCCTGTTAAACTCACCTCCTGCTTCCTGAAACTCCCTCCTGCGTTCCTGACTCCCTGCGTGTTCCTGTTAAACTCACCTCCTGCCTCCCTGCTGTCCTGTTAAACTCACCTCCTGTTCCTGACCTGACTCCCTGCGTGTTCCTGTTAACTCACCTCCTGCTTCCTGACTCCACCTGCGTGTTCCTGTTAAACTCACCTCCTGCTTCCTGACTCCCTGCGTGTTCCTGTTAAACTCACCTCCTGCTTCCTGACTCCCTGCGTGTTCCTGTTAAACTCACCTCCTGCTTCCTGACTCCCTGCGTGTTCCTGTTAAACTCACCTCCTGCTTCCTGACTCCCTGCGTGTTCCTGTTAAACTCACCTCCTGCTTCCTGACTCCCTGCGTGTTCCTGTTAAACTCACCTCCTGCTTCCTGACTCCCTGCGTGTTCCTGTTAAACTCACCTCCTGCTTCCTGACTCCCTGCGTGTTCCTGTTAAACTCACCTCCTGCTTCCTGACTCCCTGCGTGTTCCTGTTAAACTCACCTCCTGCTTCCTGACTCCCTGCGTGTTCCTGTTAAACTCACCTCCTGCTTCCTGACCTGCTTCCTGACTCCCTGCGTGTTCCTGTTAAACTCACCTCCTGCTTCCTGACTCCCTGCGTGTTCCTGTTAAACTCACCTCCTGCTTCCTGACTCCCTGCGTGTTCCTGTTAAACTCACCTGACTCCCTGCGTGTTCCTGTTAAACTCACCTCCTGCTTCCTGACTCCCTGCGTGTTCCTGTTAAACTCACCTCCTGCTTCCTGACTCCCTGCGTGTTCCTGTTAAACTCACCTCCTGCTTCCTGACTCCCTCCGTGTTCCTGTTAAACTCACCTCCTGCTTCCTGACTCCCTGCGTGTTCCTGTTAAACTCACCTCCTGCTTCCTGACTCCCTGCGTGTTCCTGTTAAACTCCTCCTGACCTGCGTTCCTGACTCCTGCTTCCTGACTCCCTGCGTGTTCCTGTTAAACTCACCTCCTGCTTCCTGACTCCCTGCGTGTTCCTGTTAAACTCACCTCCTGCTTCCTGACTCCCTCCTGCGTGTTCCTGTTAAACTCACCTCCTGCTTCCTGACTCCCTGCGTGTTCCTGTTAAACTCACCTCCTGCTTCCTGACTCCCTGCGTGTTCCTGTTAAACTCACACCTCCTGCTTCCTGACTCCCTGCGTGTTCCTGTTAAACTCACCTCCTGCTTCCTGACTCCCTGCGTGTTCCTGTTAAACTCACCTCCTGCTTCCTGACTCCTGCGTGTTCCTGTTAAACTCACCTCCTGCTTCCTGACTCCCTGCGTGTTCCTGTTAAACTCACCTCCTGCTTCCTGACTCCCTGCGTGTTCCTGTTAAACTCACCTCCTGCTTCCTGACTCCCTGCGTGTTCCTGTTAAACTCACCTCCTGCTTCCTGACTCCCTGCCCTGTTAAACTCACCTCCTGCTTCCTGACTGTTCCTGTTAAACTCACCTCCTGCTTCCTGACTCCTGCGTGTTCCTGTTAAACTCACCACCTGCTTCCTGACTCCCTGTGTTCCTGTTAAACTCACCTCCTGCTTCCTGACTCCCTGCCCTGTTAAACTCACCTCCTGCGTGTTCCTGACTCCCTGCGTGTTCCTGTTAAACTCACCTCCTGCACCTGCTTCCTGACTCCCTCTCGTGTTCCTGTTAAACTCACCTGCTCCTGCTCCTGCTTCCTGACTCCCTGCGTGTTCCTGTTAAACTCAACTCACCTCCTGCTCACCTGCTTCCTGACTCCTGCTTCCTGACTCCCTCCGTGTTCCTGTTAAACTCACCTCCTGCACCTGCTTCCTGACTCCCTGCGTGTTCCTGTTAAACTCTCACCTCCTGCTTCCTGCTTCCTGACTCCCTGCGTGTTCCTGTTAAACTCACCTCCTGCACCTGCTTCCTGACTCCCTCCGTGTTCCTGTTAAACTCACCTCCTGCTTCCTGACTCCCTGCGTGTCCTGAAACTCACCTCCGTGTTCCTGACTTAAACTCACCTCCTGCACCTGCTTCCTGACTCCCTGCGTGTTCCTGTTAAACTCACCTCCTGCACCTGCTTCCTGACTCCCTGCGTGTTCCTGTTAAACTCACCTCCTGCTCCTGCTTCCTGACTCCCTGCGTGTTCCTGTTAAACTCACCTCCTGCTTCCTGACTCCCTGCGTGTTCCTGTTAAACTCACCTCCTGCACCTGCTTCCTGACTCCCTGCGTGTTCCTGTTAAACTCACCTCCTGCTTCCTGACTCCCTGCGTGTTCCTGTTAAACTCACCTCCTGGCTTCCTGACTCCCTGCGTGTTCCTGTTACTCACCTCCTGCGTTCCTGTTCCCTGTTAAACTCACCTCCTGCTTCCTGACTCCCTGCGTGTTCCTGTTAAACTCACCTCCTGCTTCCTGACTCCCTGCGTGTTCCTGTTAAACTCACCTCCTGCTTCCTGACTCCCTGCGTGTTCCAAACTCACCTCCTGCTTCCTGACTCCCTGTGTTAAACTAAACTCACCTCCTGCTTCCTGACTCCCTGCGTGTTCCTGTTAAACTCACCTCCTGCTTCCTGACCCCTGCTTCCTGAAACTCCCTCCTGCGACTGTTCCTGTTAAACTCACCTCCTGCTTCCTGACTCCCTGCGTGTTCCTTTAAACCTGCTTCCTGACTCCCTGCGTGTTCCTGTTACTCACCTCCTGCTTCCTGACTCCCTGCGTGTTCCTGTTAAACTCACCTCCTGCACCTGCTTCCTGACTCCCTGCGTGTTCCTGTTAAACTCACCTCCTGCTTCCTGACTCCCGTGTTCGTGTTCCTGACTCCCTTTCCTGTTAAACTCACCTCCTGCTTCCTGACTCCCTGCGTGTTCCTGTTAAACTCACCCTGACCTGCTGTTCCTGACTCACCTCCTGCTGTTTCCTGTTAAACTCACCTCCTGCTTCCTGACTCCCTGCGTGTTCCTGTTAAACTCACCTCCTGCTTCCTGACTCCCTGCGTGTTGTTCTGTTAAACTCACCTCCTGCTTCCTGACTCCCTGCGTGTTCCTGTTAAACTCACCTCCTGCTTCCTGACTCCCTGCGTGTTCCTGTTAAACTCACCTCCTGCTTCCTGACTCCCTGCGTGTTCCTGTTAAACTCACCTCCTGACTCCCTGCGTGTTCCTGTTAAACTCACCTCCTGCTTCCTGACTCCCTGCGTGTTCCTGTTAAACTCACCTCCTGCTTCCTGACTCCTGTGTTCCTGAAACTCTCCTGCTGCTCCCTCCTGTGTTCCTGTTAAACTCACCTCCTGCTTCCTGACTCCCTGCGTGTTCCTGTTAAACTCACCTCCTGCTTCCTGACTCCCTGCGTGTTCCTGTTAAACTCACCTCCTGCTTCCTGACTCCTGTGTTCTCCCACCTCCTGTGTTCCTGTTAAACTCACCTCCTGCTTCCTGACTCCCTCCGTGTTCCTGTTAAACTCACCTCCTGCTTCCTGACTCCCTGCGTGTTCCTGTTAAACTCACCTCCTGCTTCCTGACTCCCTCCTGCTTCCTGACTCCCTGTGTTCCTGTTAAACTCACCTCCTCCTGCTTCCTGACTCCCTCCTGCGTGTTCCGTGTTCCTGTTAAACTCACCTCCTGCTTCCTGACTCCCTGCGTGTTCCTGTTAAACTCACCTCCTGCTTCCTGACTCCCTGCGTGTTCCTGTTAAACTCACCTCCTGCTTCCTGACTCCCTGCGTGTTCCTGTTAAACTCACCTCCTGCTTCCTGACTCCCTGCGTGTTCCTGTTAAACTCACCTCCTGCTTCCTGACTCCCTGCGTGTTCCTGTTAAACTCACCTCCTGCTTCCTGACTCCCTGCGTGTTCTCACCTCCTGCTCCCTCCTGACTCCCTCCTGCTTCCTGACTCCCTGCGTGTTCCTGTTAAACTCACCTCCTGCTGCTTCCTGACTCCCTGCGTGTTCCTGTTAAACTCACCTCCTGCTCTCCCTGCTGCTTCCTGACTCCCTCCGTGTTCGTGTTCCTGTTAAACTCACCTCCTGCTGCTCCTGACTCCCTGCGTGTTCCTGTTAAACTCACCTCCTGCTTGCTTCCTGACTCCCTGCGTGTTCCTGTTAAACTCACCTCCTGCTCCTGACTTCCTGACTCCCTGCGTGTTCCTGTTAAACTCACCTCCTGCACCTGCTTCCTGACTCCCTGCGTGTTCCTGTTAAACTCACCTCCTGCTTTCCTGACTCCCTCCGTGTTCCTGTTAAACTCACCTCCTGCTTCCTGCTTCCTGACTCCCTGCGTGTTCCTGTTAAACTCACCTCCTGCACCTGACTTCCTGACTCCCTCCGTGTTCCTGTTAAACTCACCTCCTGCACCTGACTTCCTGTTAAACTCACTCCCTCCTGTTTCCTGTTAAACTCACCTCCTGCGCTTCCTGACTCCCTCCCTGTTAAACTCACCTCCTGCACCTGCTTCCTGACTCACTGTGTGTTCCTGTTAAACTCACCTCCTGCTTCCTGACTCCCTGCGTGTTCCTGTTAAACTCACCTCCTGCTCCTGCTTCCTGACTCCCTGCGTGTTCCTGTTAAACTCACCTCCTGCTTCCTGACTCCCTGCGTGTTCCTGTTAAACTCACCTCCTGCTCCTGCTTCCTGACTCCCTGCGTGTTCCTGTTAAACTCACCTCCTGCTTCCTGACTCCCTGCGTGTTCCTGTTAAACTCACCTCCTGCTTCCTGACTCCCTGCGTGTTCCTGTTAAACTCACCTCCTGCTTCCTGACTCCCTGCGTGTTCCTGTTAAACTCACCTCCTGCTTCCTGACTCCCTGCGTGTTCCTGTTAAACTCACCTCCTGCTTCCTGACTCCCTGCGTGTTCCTGTTAAACTCACCTCCTGCTTCCTGACTCCTGCGTGTTCCTGTTAAACTCACCTCCTGCTTCCTGACTCCCTGCGTGTTCCTGTTAAACTCACCTCCTGCTTCCTGACTCCCTGCGTGTTCCTGTTAAACTCACCTCCTCCTGCACCTGCTTCCTGACTCCCTGCGTGTTCCTGTTAAACTCACCTCCTGCTCCTGCTTCCTGACTCCCTGCGTGTTCCTGTTAAACTCACCTCCTGCACCTGCTTCCTGACTCCCTGCGTGTTCCTGTTAAACTCCTGCCTCCTGCTCCTGCCCTGACTCCCTGCGTGTTCCTGTTAAACTCACCTCCTGCTCCTGCTTCCTGACTCCCTGCGTGTTCCTGTTAAACTCACCTCCTGCACCTGCTTCCTGACTCCCTGCGTGTTCCTGTTAAACTCACCTCCTGCACCTGCTTCCTGACTCCCTCCGTGTTCCTGTTAAACTCACCTCCTGCTTCCTGCTTCCTGACTCCCTGCGTGTTCCTGTTAAACTCACCTCCTGCACCTGATTCCTGACTCCCTCCGTGTTCCTGTTAAACTCACCTCCTGCACCTGCTTCCTGACTCCCTCCATGTTCCTGTTAAACTCACCTCCTGCACCTGCTTCCTGACTCCCTGCGTGTGTTCCTGTTAAACTCACCTCCTGCACCTGCTTCCTGACTCACTGTGTGTTCCTGTTAAACTCACCTCCTGCTTCCTGACTCCCTGCGTGTTCCTGTTAAACTCACCTCCTGCTCCTGCTTCCTGACTCCCTGCATGTTCCTGTTCAACTCACCTCCTGCTTCCTGACTCCTGCGTGTTCCTGTTAAACTCACCTCCTGCACCTGCTTCCTGTTAAACTCCCTCCTGCTTCCTGACTCCTGCGTGACTCCCTGCGTGTTCCTGTTAAACTCACCTCCTGCTTCCTGACTCCCTCCTGCGTGTCCCTCCTGTTAAACTCACCTCCTGCTTCCTGACTCCCTGCGTGTTCCTGTTAAACTCACCTCCTGCTTCCTGACTCCCTCCTGTTCCTCCCTGTTTCCTGTTAAACTCACCTCCTGCTTCCTGACTCCTGCGTGTTCCTGTTAAACTCACCTCCTGCTTCCTGACTCCTGCGTGTTCCTGTTAAACTCACCTCCTGCTTCCTGACTCCCTCCTGTTCCTGTTAAACTCACCTCCTGCTTCCTGACTCCCTGCGTGTTCCTGTTAAACTCACCTCCTGCTTCCTGACTCCCTGCGTGTTCCTGTTAAACTCACCTCCTGCTTCCTGACTCCCTGCGTGTTCCTGTTAAACTCACCACCTGCTTCCTGACTCCCTGCGTGTTCCTGTTAAACTCACCTCCTGCTTCCTGACTCCCTGTGTGTTCCTGTTAAACTCACCTCCTGCTTCCTGACTCCCTGCGTGTTCCTGTTAAACTCACCTCCTGCTTCCTGACTCCCTGCGTGTTCCTGTTAAACTCACCTCCTGCTTCCCTGACTCCCTGCGTGTTCCTGTTAAACTCACCTCCTGCTTCCTGACTCCCTGCGTGTTCCTGTTAAACTCACCTCCTGCTTCCTGACTCCCTGCGTGTTCCTGTTAAACTCACCTCCTGCTTCCTGACTCCCTGCGTGTTCCTGTTAAACTCACCTCCTGCTTCCTGACTCCCTGCGTGTTCCTGTTAAACTCACCTCCTGCTTCCTGACTCCCTGCGTGTTCCTGTTAAACTCACCTCCCTGCTTCCTGAAACTCACCTCCTGCCCCTGCGTGTTCCTGTTAAACTCACCACCTGCTTCCTGACTCCCTGCGTGTTCCTGTTAAACTCACCTCCTGCTTCCTGACTCCCTGCGTGTTCCTGTTAAACCTCCTGCTTCCTGACTCCCTGCGTGTTCCTGTTAAACTCACCTCCTGCTTCCTGAAACTCACCTCCTGCTTCCTGTGTTTCCTGTTAAACTCACCTCCTGCTTCCTGACTCCCACCTCCTGCGTGTTTCCTGTTAAACTCACCTCCTGCTTAAACTCACCTCCTGCTTCCTGACTCCCTGCGTGTTCCTGTTAAACTCACCTCCTGCTTCCTGACTTCCTGCGTCTCCGTTACACTGGTTTCCTCTCTATGAACTGTAGCTCATTAAAATGTTGGAAATTGTTGCGTGTTGTGATTATATTTGTTTTCAGTCTATATATATTATTTGTTGTATTTTATGGTGGGGTGCGGTTATGCTAGTGTGGCATTGAACAGTTATACAGTTTGCAGCTGTTATTTCTGAGTTTTTGGTAGAAATTGTGCACCAATATTGAACGATCACTTATGTGTATCCCAATTGGCATCCTATTCCCTATATAGTGCACTACTTTAGACCAGAGCCCTATGGCACTCTATTCCCTATATAGTGCACTACTTTAGACCAGAGCCCTATGGCACCCTATTCCCTAAATATAGTGCACTACTTTAGACCAGAGCCCTATGGTACCCTATTCCCTAAATATAGTGCACTACTTTAGACCAGAGCCCTACGGCACCCTATTCCCTACATAGTGTACTAATTTAGACCAGAGCCCTATGGCACCCTATTCCCTAAATATAGTGCACTACTTTAGACCAGAGCCCTACGGCACCCTATTCCCTATATAGTGAACTACTTTAGACCAGAGCCCTATGACACCCTATTCCCTATGTAGTGAACTACTTTAGACCAGAGCCCTATGACACCCTATTCCCTATATAGTGAACTACTTTAGACCAGAGCCCTATTAGCCTTAGTCAAAAAGTAGTGCACTATATAGGGAATGTACACTAAGCTGTGTTGTGCTAATGCGATAACATGGAGGTGTCTCTGTTACCCACAGGCACAGATCTAGGATCAGTTTACCTTCCCCAAACCTTTACTGAAACCGTGAGGGGATAAAATACACCCATGACCATAGATCAGCATCAACAGGCAAGTTCTCCTTGGCTGTCTCTCAATTCATCTCTCCACATTTCCTTGCATCCTCTCTCCTTTCCTCCTCAAAATGCCTTGGAGGAGGAGATCCCACTCCAAGGGGAGGAACCAGTCACTGAATCTTCTGATCCAATGTGCTCTGAGAAGGAGACGAGGTGGGAGGATGTGATGGTAAAAAAAATGATCCACATTGGTGCAAGTTCATCTTATTCCTTAAGGCACATATGTCAGAGTCAAGGCCCGCGGGCCACATCCGGCCCGCGAGAAGGTTTTTTACGGCCCCTGGGATGATCTTGATTTATTATTAGAACCGGCCCGCAGACCGCAGCAAGCCGGCAGCCCGCAGATCTTTTACACGCACCAATACTACATTTCCCACAATGCAACGGTGACGCACCGAGCAGTAGGCTGCTTCATTTCAATATTTATTGGCACAGCAGTTGTCAGCATCACAGTAAAATTAACTTTCAGATACCCATCAAAAATGGCAAAACGGAAGGTGGACACTGAGAACCGGGGGTTTCAAACAAGGTGGGAGTCGGAGTATTTGTTCACGGAGGTAGCTGGAAAACCTGTGTGTCTTCTGTGTGGAGAAAGTGTGGCGGTACTGAAAGAGTATAATCTGAGACGACATTATGAAACGAAACACGCGGACAAAAACAAGAATATGGACATGGAACAAAGGCTACAAAAGGCAGAGGAATTAAAACGAGGCCTCAAATCTCGACAGGCTCTGTTCAAAAAAGCCAAATCACAAGGCCAGGCTGCTGTCAAGGCCAGTTTTATTTTGGCAGAAGAGATCGCTAAATCAGCCCGGCCATTTACGGAGGAGGATTTCATCAAAAACTGCATGATTAAAGTTTGTGACGAAGTTTGCCCAGAAAAAAGGCGAAGATACGGGAAAAGATGCAAGAGGAAAACGCGACAGGTGAGCTGACAGCTTATCATTGTATCATACACCAGGAAGCGTTGTGCGGTAAAGCCTTGAAAATGGAGCATGTAATGAGCATCATCACGCGCACAGTTAACTTTATCAGAGCCAAAGGTTTGAATCACCGCCAGTTCAAGGCATTTCTGACGGAGTTAGAAACGGAGCATGGTGATTTGCCTTATCACACAGAGGTGCGATGGCTAAGCCAGGGAAAGGTGCTTCAAAGATGTTTCGAGCTTCGTGAGGAGATTTGTCTGTTCTTGGACAGCAAAGGGAAAGACACAACACAACTCCGAGACGAAATGTTTCTGTGTGAAATGGCTTTTCTGTGTGACATTACGAGTCATCTGAATGCAATGAACTTGCAGCTGCAGGGTCGGGATCGTGTCATCTCTGATATGTACAGTACAGTGAAGGCATTTAAAACCAAACTGACTGTGTGGGAGACGCAGATGCGGAAAGAAAATTTGAGCCACTTTCCCAGCTGCCAGACCATGAAAGAGAAGCTCTCTACCAGTGCGTTCCCGAGCGCACAGTTGGCTGATAAAATAGGTATGCTTGCCGCTGACTTTCGACGCCGATTTGCTGACTTTGAAGCACAAAAAAGCAGGTTGGAACTGCTCGGTAACCCATTTGCTGTTGACGTGGAAAGCTCACCACCAAACCTCCAAATGGAGTTGATTGACCTCCAATGCAATGATGCACTGAGGGCAAAATATGCGGCAGTGGGTGCTGCGGAGTTCGCCCGTTTCCTCCCCGACACAATGCCCCAGCTGCGCATCCAGGCTGCTCAAACGTTGTCTATGTTTGGCAGCACATACCTGTGTGAACAACTGTTTTCTTTGATGAACTTGAACAAAACATCACACAGAAGTCGACTTACTGCTGAACACCTCCACTCAATTCTGAGGATTTCCTCAGCTCAGAGCCACTTACCCCGAACATTGATGAACTTGTGGAAAAGATGGGACACCACCAAGTATCACCCTCAACCTCAAACAAGTGAACATTACTGTGCAATCACATATTTAGAGTTTTTACTCAGTTCAAGTTTAAAAGTTAAAGTTTAATATTTGTTTTCACTGCATGTTACTTCTCCTTAAACAAAGTGTTGTTTTTGATTAATAGATTTTTGCACTTTATTTTATTGTATTTCAATCCAATTATATTTTAAAAATATTTCAGTTGAGTGGATGATAGAAAATTGCTATTATTGTTTTTTTCTTTGAAGTAAATTTAGCCCACTTTTGCTAAAATAGAAAATATAGGCTACTGATGGTGCCTTGAATACCGGTTTCTTTCATTTAATGTTCATGTTATGGGGATTTTTATATAAAGGAAATTTGTCTTTTGTGTCTGTTGAAAATTAAAGATTACTGACAGAGCCATAAGAAAATATTGCTTTATTTATCTGATCATATTGGAATATATTTGTTAGGTTTTCAGTAGGTTCAATTAGGTTCACTAGACTATATGCGTCATTTAAAAAAATGTCAATGAACATTCGAACAGTCCGGCCCTCGGCTTGTAGCTAAATTTTTTATTTGGCCCTCCGTCCATTTGACTTTGACACCCCTGCCTTAAGGGTTTCTTCATTGCTGGATAAGTGTTGTCTTCAGTATGAAGGAAAATACCACCCCCTAGTGGCGTGATCTAAGAAGGCACAGCTAATCATTTTAGGCTGCACTTCCTGTGACTACCAGTAGATGGCACTGTAAACTGATTGATTAGCACAGGACAGTGATAAAATGATGAGGCTTGCATTTTCATGCAGTTCTTTTGTTCACCACAGGGTGGCGATCTAGCATTGGTCAAGAATATTAGTCTGTGGATCACAACTATTCATGTGTGTCCTTCCTACATTGCACCCTATTCTCATAGAGCAGTGTAGGGTTAATGTTTGGTAAAGGTTTGAAAAAAAAAAAAAACTGTGTTTTTACCGGGCGGTGTGAGAGGAAGGTCCTAATGAAAGGTCAAGGACTCCAGCCACCCTAGTCATAGACTCTTCTCTCTGCTAACGGAGGGCAAGATGTATTGGAGTGCCACGTCTAGGTCCAAAAGGCTTCTAAACATCTTCTACCCCCCAAGCCATTAGACTCCTGACCACCTAATCAAATGAACTCCCAGACTATTTGCATTGTCATCGTCCCCGCACCCCCTCTTTTACACCACTGCTACTCTCTGTTGTTATCATCTATGCATAGTCACTTTAATACCTCTACATACATGTACAGACAACTAACCGGTGCCTCCGCACATTGACTCTGTACCGGTACCCCCTGTATGTAACCTCCACATTGACTCTGTACCAGTACCCCCTGTATATAGCCTTCACATTGACTCTGTACCGGTACCCCCTGTATATAGCCTTCACATTGACTCTGTACCGGTACCCCCTGTATATAGCCTCCACATTGACTCTGTACCGTAACACCCTGTATATAACCTCCACATTGACTCTGTACTGGTACCGGCAGCCTTCCCCAACACCAGTCCTCCCTCTAGCCAGACCCTGTGTGGTCGATACAGGAACACAGAGAGCAGACTTCCCCAACACCAGTCCTCCCTCTAGCCAGACCCTGTGTGGTAGATACAGGAACACAGACAGACCAGACAGGGACACAGATCTGTCTGTGTTTTCTGTAAGTGGAAGCAAGGTGAAGGAGGAAACAGTCTCGTCCTTCTCCACTGTCTCACACAGCTTCACCAGCAAATGTCTTTACAGCACCAAACACTGACCACTGGGTCTCTATTGAACGAGGAGCCTCCAAGGTGTTTTCCTGTCCTACGCTCTGAGATTGAGGGAAAGACACCCTCTTTAATTACACCTGGTCCTTTGTGCTCTTTTAGTGAGCAGATCTTTACTCCTTCTCATCTCCTCTAACGTCTCGGTTCTTTATCCTGGACTTCTCTCCACATTAGTTTCCACATCACAGGTGGTTGGTGGCACCTTAATTGGGGAGGACAGGTTTGTGGTAATGGCGGCAGCAGGTATCCTGGTGGTTAGAGCGTTGGGCAGTAACCGAAAGGTTGCTAGATCGAATCCTTGAGTTGACAAGGTACAAATCTGTTGATCTGCCCCTGAACAAGGCAGTTAACCCACTGCAACCAGGCCGTCACTGTATATACAAATTTGTTCTTAAAACTTCTTAGGACTAGATCCTATTTTCCTGAATTTCCGCCTTACTGACGTGCCCAAAGTAAACTGCCTGTTACTCAGGCCCAGAAGCCAGGATATACATATAATTGGCACCATTGGATAGAAAACACTTTGACGTTTATATAAATGTTAAACTAATGTATGAGACTATAACACAATAGATATGTTAGGTGAGAGTCCAAAGAAAAACCAACCGGAATTTTCTTTTTTGTTTGAGGTCACAGGCTCTTATAATGGAAAGCTATGGGTCCTATGCGATTCTAGCTCCCAGATTGCAATTCCTATGGCTTCCACTAGATGTCAAAAGTCTTTGTGGTTCCAGGCTTGTTTCTTCCAAAACGAGTAAGAATTTGGAGTTTTGGTACCAAGAGTCTCAGTGGAAAATCAGTTTGTTTGCGCGCCTGCTAATTTAACTTTTCTATTGAACATATTTATAATATATAATAATAATAATAATATATGCCATTTAGCAGACGCTTTTATCCAAAGCGACTTACAGTCATGTGTGCATACATTCTACGTATGGGTGGTCCCGGGAATCGAACCCACTACCCTGGCGTTACAAGCGCCATGCTCTACCAACTGAGCTACAGAGGACCACATTTCTTTCCGTATTAAATATTACAGGTTAATTACATTTTAGGGTACCTGAGGATTGAATAGAAAGATAGTTTGACTTGTTTGAACAAAGTTTAGCGGTTGCTTTTTGGATTGCTTTGTCTGCATGTTGAATGAGTGGATTACTGATATCGATGTCGCCAACTATATAGACTTTTTGGGATATAAAGAAGGATTTTATCTAAAAAACAACGACCATTCATGTTGTAGCTGGGACCCTTGAGATTGCAAACAGAGGAACATTTTCAAAAGTAAGTGATGTATTTAATCGCTATTTGTGATTTTATGAAGCCTGTGATTGTTAAAAAATATGTTGAAATGGGTCACCGTCCTCAAACAAACACATGGTATGCTTTCTCTGTAAATCATGTTGTAAATCGGACAATGCAGTTAGATTAACAAGAATTGAAGTTTTTAAATGATATCATATACTTGTATGCTAATAAATGTTGATTTTCCTTGTGTTTGATGCCATTCTACTCGCTTTGTTCAAGATGTTATAATGATCCGTCCTCCCCTCAGCAGGCTCCACTGTTCCACATGTATAGATTACATGTGGAGGTTAAATAAAGTTTCAATAAAAGAAATACAAATACTAAATAGACAGAGGGTAAATGAAGGGTACTAGTTTGCTGAGAGAGATACAGTAGAGTTCTCCTGACTGACCACAGGACAGAAGAAAGGTGCACTTGTTCATTAACTTAGAAGAGAGCTCTCTAACCCTGTTCCCAGAGCTTCCTTCCTGCAGTGCAATATGGTCACAATCTCCAACAGAGATACATTTTAATTTATGTTCTTACCACGATATTGTCATTTGCCAACTCATACCATTTCACCTCCCTTTGGTCAAATTGACATTTAATTTCAGAAGTGCATCTCGCTTATATGTGAATGATTCAAAGTCAATTAAGATGAGAGAAATGCATTTGTCACAATATTTTTATGAAGGGCTTCAAATCAAATATTGGCTTGCCTGTGTCTTTAATGTATCCACCACCTAAGGCAAACAGAGGGTGTCGTCATAAAGACTCTATCTAAAGCACACAGCCCTCTGGTTTCACTTCTTCTCTCTCTCTCTCATTCTATCTGTACATTTGTTTTCTCTTTGTTTTACTATAGAACACTGCTCTGATCACACAGCCCTCTGGTTTCACTTCTTCTTCTCTCTCTCTCTCTCTCTCTCTCTCTCTCTCTCTCTCTCTCTCTCTCTCTCTCTCTCTCTCTCTCTCTCTCTCTCTCTCTCTCTCTCATTCTATCCGTAAACTTTCACCTCTTTCACCTCATTCTATCTGTACATTTGTTTTCTCTTTGTTTTACTATAGAACACTGCTCTGATCATACAGACATCAACTTGGGTTTTTTCCAAGAACATAACAACTTACTACAACATGATATTGACAATTCTAAATCTGTAAATCTGTAATTATGAACTAGTATTATTAACCTAGTAAGTAATAAAACAAAGCCAAAGTAACTAGGGCCAGTAATCGAGACCATCTGTCTGAATGGAAGGGTTATGACATCATCAATGGATTGGGGTATCCAGAGTTTTTTATTTTACCTTTATTTAACAAGGCAAGTCAGTTAAGAACAAATTCTTATTTTCAATGACGGCCTAGGAACAGTGGGTTAACTGCCTGTTCAGGGGCAGAACAACAGATTTGTACCTTGTCAGCTCAGGGGTTTGAACATGCAACGTTCAGGTTACTAGCCCAATGCTATAACCACTAGGACCCAGCCCTCTGGCTTCAGGAGAGGACGCAGCCCTCTGGTTTCAGGAGAGGACCCAGCCCTCTGGCTTTAGGAGAGGACCCAGCCCTCTGGTTTTAGGAGAGGACCCAGCCCTCTGGTTTTAGGAGAGGACCCAGCCCTCTGGTTTTAGGAGAGGACCCAGCCCTCTGGTTTCAGGAGAGGACCCAGCCCTCTGGTTTTAGGAGAGGACCCAGCCCTCTGGTTTCAGGAGAGGACCAGCCCTCTGGTTTTAGGAGAGGACCCAGCCCTCTGGTTTCAGGAGAGGACCCGGGCCTCTGGTTTTAGGTTGGCAAAACATTCACAGTACAGTATAGTAGCAGTGCAATATGGTCACAATACATTCACCAACACAAAAATACATGTTCATTTATGTTTGTCACAACCTCGGCCGAAGTCGGTCACTCTCCTTGTTCGGGAGGCGTTTGGCGGTCGACGTCAACGGCCTTCTAGCCACCGCCGATCCACTTTTTTCCATTTGTTTTGTCACACACCTGGTTTCACTCACCCAATTACCTGTTTATTATTTAACCCTCTGTTCCCCATGTTTGTTTGTGAGTGTTTGTTCTTTGTAAGTCGGTCTGTTATTTTGGGTTATTATTATTATTTGCCTTGTATTTTTGTATTATGAGTAAAATACATTGATTGCTGTCCTGCACCTGCCTCTCTACACCAGCTACACACAGGACCAGTACAATACAATGTTCTAAACACTTTTTTTGTCATTTGCCATTTCACCTCCATTTGGTAAAATTGCCATTTAATTTCAGAAATAACAAATATTTTGTGCATCTCGCTTTTATCTGAATGATTCAAAGTCCCTTTAAGAGAAGAGTAATTAATTTGTCAGACTTTTATTAAGGGAGTCAAATCAAATATTAGCTTGGCTGTGTCTTTAAAGTGTCCACCCCCTAAGGCAAACAGAGGGCGTAGTCATAGAGCCTCTTATCTAAAGTACACACGTTCTCTTTCACTCTCTCCTTCTCTTTCTGTGAACAGTGAACGTGACACAGTCAGCTCCAGAATGGCTACATCTTCCTCTACCCTCACCGACCACCTCTACTGCGCCATCTGTACAGAGATCTTCACTGACCCTGTGTCTCTCAGCTGCCAGCACACCTTCTGTAAGAGATGTCTTGAACAGAGCCTTGAGGCTGGACTCCCACCCCGCTGCCCTGAGTGTAGAGCTCCGATCATGGAGGGAAACTTCCAGATCAACAGAATGGTTTGGAACATGGCGGACCAGCTGAGACTGGAGCAGGGTAGACAGGAGAACACGGGAGGACAAAGATCTACAGCTGAGAAAGAAGATGAGTGTCCTGAGCACGGAGAAGCTATGAATCTGTTCTGTGTGACAGACAGGAAGCTGACCTGCCTGGTCTGTAAGGAAGGGAGAGACCACAGAGGACACACATTCAGACCTGTGAGAGAGGCACAGGAGGCTCTGATAACAGAAGTGGTCTCAGCATTGGCTATACTGAAGGAAGACTTGAGCAAAGCGCAACATAAAAGAGAAAGTCAACAAAGAAAGATCTCTAAGAGAGGAGAGAAATCCAGCCAAGTCAAGGAAAACATCAGGACCCAGTTTGAGGAAGTAATCAACAAGCTGAAGCAGAGAGAACAGGAGGCGATGAGAGAGATAGACAGGAGGGATGGTCTTGTCAACATCAATATGAAGAAATGTCTGACTGAAATAAAGAGACATGAGACAGATGTGAAAAAGAGAGAGACCTCGCTTCAGTCTGGACTGGACATCACTGACCCCAGGAAGTTCCTTCAGTGGTGGACAGAGAAGGGTCGCGCTACGTGTGATACAAGGCAGGTTTGTCCAGACATCTACAGTGTACCCAGGATGGAAAGACCAAGACAATTTGAGGGTTATAAAGATCCTCATACCTTCTTGGGTTTTATTGACTGGGAGGGCATTGAGAAAAGCCTTGAATGGAAATTCTATCAATTAGAAAGGTCTGATGACATGTGTGTCCTCTCTTGATTACAGTTCAGAAACTACTTTCACTTTGACAAAAAATGATGATTCACTGATTATATATATTGCCGGAGTGTATAAATATATATATATATAATGTGATGTACAGACATTGTGGACAGTTGATGAATAGAATATGTAGTATATCTGAAGAAAACATGGACATAATAGTATAATGTATGTACAGCAATAGTTAAATAGGATAGGCCTTGGCTAGAACACATTACATACATATGAAGTAGATAAAACAATATGTAAACATTACTAAAGAGACTTGAATATAGTATACACATATAAAAGTGGGTAAAACAGTATGTAAACATTATTAAAGAGACTTGAATATAGTATACACATATAAAAGTGGGTAAAACAGTATGTAAACATTATTAAAGAGACTTGAATATAGTATACACATATAAAAGTGGGTAAAACAGTATGTAAACATTATTAAAGAGACTTGAATATAGTATACACATATAAAAGTGGGTAAAACAGTATGTAAACATTATTAAAGTGACTTGAATATAGTATACACATATAAAAGTGGGTAAAACAGTATGTAAACATTATTAAAGTGACTTGAATATAGTATACACATATAAAAGTGTGCAGAACAGTATGTAAACATTATTAAAGTGACCTGTGTTCCATTATTAAAGTGACCTGTGTTCCATTATTAAAGTGACCTGTGTTCCATTGTTAAAGTGACCTGTGTTCCATTATTAAAGTGACCAGTGATTACATTATTAAAGTGACCTGTGTTCCATTATTAAAGTGACCTGTGTTCCATTATTAAAGTGACCAGTGTTCCATTATTAAAGTGACCTGTGTTCCATTATTAAAGTGACCAGTGTTCCATTATTAAAGTGACCTGTGTTCCATTATTAAAGTGACCTGTGTTCCATTGTTAAAGTGACCTGTGTTCCATTGTTAAAGTGACCTGTGTTCCATTATTAAAGTGACCAGTGTTCCATTATTAAAGTGACCTGTGTTCCATTGTTAAAGTGACCTGTGTTCCATTGTTAAAGTGACCAGTGTTCCATTATTAAAGTGACCTGTGTTCCATTGTTAAAGTGACCTGTGTTCCATTATTAAAGTGACCTGTGTTCCATTATTAAAGTGATTTAAAGTGACCTGTGTTCCATTGTTAAAGTGACCAGTGTTCCATTGTTAAAGTGACCAGTGTTCCATTGTTAAAGTGACCAGTGTTCCATTGTTAAAGTGACCTGTGTTCCATTATTAAAGTGACCAGTGTTCCATTATTAAAGTGACCAGTGTTCCATTATTAAAGTGACCAGTGTTCCATGTCTATATATATAAGGCAGCAGTCTTCAAGGTGCAGAGGTGAGTAACTGGGTGGTATTCTGCTGGTGACAGTTAATAAGTTCAAGGCAGGGTACTGGCTGGAGGCTGGCTAGTGATGGCTATTTAACAGTCTAATGACCTTGTAATGTAAGCTGTTTTCTTGTCTCTCAGTCCCAGCGTTGATGCATCTGTACTGACCACCCCTTCAGGATGATAGCGGGGTGAATTTTTTTATTTTATTATTATTGATTTATTTTACCTTTATTTAACTATGCAAGTCAGTTAAGAACAAATTATTATTTTCAATGATGGCCCAGGAACAGTGGGTTAGCTGCCTATTCAGGGGCAGAACGACAGATTTGTACCTTATCAGCTCGGGGGTTTGAACTTGCAACCTTCCAGTTACTAGTCGAACGCTCTAACCACTAGGCTACCCTGCCGCCCCACAACATGCCGTGGCTCATTGTGGTCGTTGATGATTTTTTGTGTTGTTGCGTGTTGTGATTATATTTGTTTTCAGTCTATATATATTATTTGTTGTATTTTATGGTGGGGTGCGGTTATGCTCGTGTGGCATTGAACAGTTATACAGTTTGCAGCTGTTATTTCTGAGTTTTTGGTAGAAATTGTGCACCAATATTGAACATGATCACTTATTAGCATCCTATTCCCTATATAGTGCACTACTGTATCCCAATTGGCATCCTATTCCCTATATAGTGCACTACTTTAGACCAGAGCCCTATGGCACTCTATTCCCTATATAGTGCACTACTTTAGACCAGAGCCCTACGGCACCCTATTCCCTATGTAGTGTACTACTTTAGACCAGAGCCCTATGGAACCCTATTCCCAATGTAGTGCACTACTTTATACTAGAGCCCTATGGCACCCTATTCCCTTTATAGTGAACTACTTTAGACCAGAGCCCTATGACACCCTATTCCCTATGTAGTGAACTACTTTAGACCAGAGCCCTATGACACCCTATTCCCTATATAGTGAACTACTTTAGACCAGAGCCCTATTAGCCCTAGTCAAAAAGTAGTGCACTATATAGGGAATGTACACTAAGCTGTGTTGTGCTAATGCGATAACATGGAGGTGTCTCTGTTACCCACAGGCACAGATCTAGGATCAGTTTACCTTCCCCAAACCTTTACTGAAACCGTGAGGGGATAAAATACACCCATGACCATAGATCAGCATCAACAGGCAAGTTCTCCTTGGCTGTCTCTCAATTCATCTCTCCTCATTTCCTTGCATCCTCTCTCCTTTCCTCCTCAAAATGCCTTGGAGGAGGAGATCCCACTCCAAGGGGAGGAACCAGTCACTGAATCTTCTGATCCAATGTGCTCTGAGAAGGAGACGAGGTGGGAGGATGTGATGGTAAAAAAAATGATCCACCTTGGTGCAAGTTCATCTTATTCCTTAAGGGTTTCTTCATTGCTGGATAAGTGTTGTCTTCAGTATGAAGGAAAATACCACCCCCTAGTGGCGTGATCTAAGAAGGCACAGCTAATCATTTTCGGCTGCACTTCCTGTGACTACCAGTAGATGGCACTGTAAACTGATTGATTAGCACAGGACAGTGATAAAATGATGAGGCTTGCATTTTCATGCAGTTCTTTTGTTCACCACAGGGTGGCGATCTAGCATTGGTCGAGAATATTAGTCTGTGGATCACAACTATTCATGTGTGTCCTTCCTACATTGCACCCTATTCTCGTAGAGCAGTGTAGGGTTAATGTTTGGTAAAGGTTTGAAAAAAAAAACTGTGTTTTTACCGGGCGGTGTGAGAGGAAGGCCCTAATGAAAGGTCAAAGACTCCAGCCACCCTAGTCATAGACTGTTCTCTCTGCTAACGGAGGGCAAGATGTATTGGAGTGCCACGTCTAGGTCCAAAAGGCTTCTAAACATCTTCTACCCCCCCAAGCCATTAGACTCCTGACCACCTAATCAAATGAACTCCCAGACTATTTGCATTGTCATCGTCCCCGCACCCCCTCTTTTACACCACTGCTACTCTCTGTTGTTATCATCTATGCATAGTCACTTTAATACCTCTACATACATGTACAGACAACTAACCGGTGCCTCCGCACATTGACCCTGTAACGGTACCCCCTGTATATAGCCTCCACATTGACTCTGTAACGGTACCCCCTGTATATAGTCTCCACATTGACTCTGTACCGGTACCCCCTGTATATAGTCTCCACATTGACTCTGTACCGGTACCCCCTGTATATAGTCTCCACATTGACCCTGTACCGGTACCCCCTGTATATAGCCTCCACATTGACTCTGTACCGGTACCCCCTGTATATAGTCTCCACATTGACTCTGTACTGGTACCCCCTGTATATAGCCTCCACATTGACTCTGTACCGGTACCCCCTGTATATCGCCTCCACATTGACTCTGTACCGGTACCCCCTGTATATAGCCTCCACATTGACTCTGTACTGGTACCCCCTGTATATAGCCTCCACATTGACTCTGTACCGTAATACCCTGTATATAACCTCCACGTTGACTCTGTACCGATACCCCCTGTATATAACCTCCACATTGACTCTGTACCAATACCCCCTGTATATAACCGCAACATTGACTCTGTACTGGTACCCCCTGTATATTGCCTCCACATTGACTCTGTACCGGTACCCCCTGTACATAGCCTCCACATTGACTCTGTACCGGTACCCCCTGTATATAGTCTCCACATTGACTCTGTACTGGTACCCTCTGTATATAGCCTCCGCATTGAGTCTGTACAGGTACCCCCTGTATATAGCCTCCACATTGACTCTGCACCGGTACCCCCTGTATATAGCCTCCACATTGACTCTGTACCGGTACCCCCTGTATATACCATCCACATTGACTCTGTACCGGTACCCCCTGAATATTGACCTGTACCAGTACCCCCTGTATATAGCCTCCACATTGACACTGTACCAGTACCCCCTGTACATAGCCTCCACATTGCCTCTGTACTGGTACCCCCTGTATATAGCCTCCACATTGACTCTGTACCGTAATACCCTGTATATAGCCTCCACATTGACCCTGTACCAATACCCCCTGTATATAGTCTCCACATTGACCCTGTACCGATACCCCCTGTATATAGTCTCCACATTTACCTTGTACCGGTACCCCCTGTATATAGTCTCCACATTGACTCTGTTCCGGAACCCCTGTATATAGTCTCCACATTGACCTTGTACCGGTACCCCCTGTATATAGTCTCCACATTGACTCTGTTCCGGTACCCCCTGTATATAGCCTCCACATTGACTCTGTACCGGTACCCCCTGTATATAGCCTCCACATTGACTCTGTAACGGTACCCCCTGTATATAGTCTCCACATTGACCCTGTACCGGTACCCCCTGTATATAGTCTCCACATTGACCTTGTACCGGTACCCCCTGTATATAGTCTCCACATTGACTCTGTACCGGAACCCCCTGTATATAGCCTCCACATTGACTCTGTACCGGTACCCCCTGTATATAGCCTCCACATTGACTCTGTAACGGTACCCCCTGTATATAATCTCCACATTGACTCTGTACCGGTAACCCCTGAATGTAGTCTCCACATTGACCCTGTACCGGTACCCCCTGTATATAGTCTCCACATTGACTCTGTACCGGTACCCCCTGTATATAGTCTCCACATTGACCCTGTACTGTATATAGTCTCCACATTTACCTTGTACCGGTACCCCTGTATATAGTCTCCACATTGACTCTGTTCCGGTACCCCCTGTATATAGCCTCCACATTGACTCTGTACCGGTACCCCCTGTATATAGCCTCCACATTGACTCTGTAACGGTACCCCCTGTATATAGCCTCCACATTGACTCTGTACCGTAATACCCTGTATATAGCCTCCACATTGACTCTGTACCGTAATACCCTGTATATAGCCTCCACATTGACTCTGTACCGGTACCCCCTGTATATAGCCTCCACATTGACTCTGTAACGGTACCCCCTGTATATAGTCTCCACATTGACCCTGTACCGGTACCCCCTGTATATAGTCTCCACATTGACCTTGTACCGGTACCCCCTGTATATAGTCTCCACATTGACTCTGTACCGGTACCCCCTGTATATAGCCTCCACATTGACTCTGTACCGGTACCCCCTGTATATAGTCTCCACATTGACTCTGTACCGGTACCCCCTGTATATAGTCTCCACATTGACCCTGTACCGGTACCCCTGTATATAGCCTCCACATTGACTCTGTACCGTAATACCCTGTATATAGCCTCCACATTGACTCTGTACCGTAATACCCTGTATATAGCCTCCACATTGACTCTGTACCGTAATACCCTGTATATAGCCTCCACATTGACTCTGTATCGGTACCCCCTGTATATAGCCTCCACATTGACTCTGTAACGGTACCCCCTGTATATAGTCTCCACATTGACCCTGTACCGGTACCCCCTGTATATAGTCTCCACATTGACCTTGTACCGGTACCCCCTGTATATAGTCTCCACATTGACTCTGTAACGGTACCCCCTGTATATAATCTCCACATTGACTCTGTACCGGTACCCCCTGTATATAGTCTCCACATTGACTCTGTACCGGTACCCCCTGTATATAGTCTCCACATTGACTCTGTACCGGTACCCCCTGTATATAGTCTCCACATTGACCCTGTACCGGTACCCCCTGTATATAGCCTCCACATTGACTCTGTACCGGTACCCCCTGTATATAGTCTCCACATTGACTCTGTACCAGTACCCCCTGTATATAGCCTCCACATTGACTCTGTACTGGTATCCCCTGTATATAGCCTCCACATTGACTCTGTACCGTAATACCCTGTATATAGCCTCCACATTGACTCTGTACCGTAATACCCTGTATATAGCCTCCACATTGACTCTGTACCGGTACCCCCTGTATATAGCCTCCACATTGACTCTGTAACGGTACCCCCTGTATATAGTCTCCACATTGACCCTGTACCGGTACCCCCTGTATATAGTCTCCACATTGACCTTGTACCGGTACCCCCTGTATATAGTCTCCACATTTACTCTGTACCGGTACCCCCTGTATATAGCCTCCACATTGACTCTGTACCGGTACCCCCTGTATATAGTCTCCACATTGACTCTGTACCGGTACCCCCTGTATATAGTCTCCACATTGACCCTGTACCGGTACCCCCTGTATATAGCCTCCACATTGACTCTGTACCGTAATACCCTGTATATAGCCTCCACATTGACTCTGTACCGTAATACCCTGTATATAGCCTCCACATTGACTCTGTACCGTAATACCCTGTATATAGCCTCCACATTGACTCTGTACCGGTACCCCCTGTATATAGCCTCCACATTGACTCTGTAACGGTACCCCCTGTATATAGTCTCCACATTGACCCTGTACCGGTACCCCCTGTATATAGTCTCCACATTGACCTTGTACCGGTACCCCCTGTATATAGTCTCCACATTGACTCTGTACCGGTACCCCCTGTATATAGCCTCCACATTGACTCTGTACCGGTACCCCCTGTATATAGTCTCCACATTGACTCTGTACCGGTACCCCCTGTATATAGTCTCCACATTGACCCTGTACCGGTACCCCCTGTATATAGCCTCCACATTGACTCTGTACCGTAATACCCTGTATATAGCCTCCACATTGACTCTGTACCGTAATACCCTGTATATAGCCTCCACATTGACTCTGTACCGGTACCCCCTGGTATAGTCTCCACATTGACCCTGTACCAATACCCCCTGTATATAGTC
Organism: Oncorhynchus gorbuscha; assembly: GCF_021184085.1. Classification (NCBI taxonomy): domain Eukaryota; kingdom Metazoa; phylum Chordata; class Actinopteri; order Salmoniformes; family Salmonidae; genus Oncorhynchus; species Oncorhynchus gorbuscha. The sequence goes on along the minus strand of NC_060179.1, from coordinate 6,186,897 downwards.
TCCACATTGACTCTGTACCGGTACCCCCTGTATATAGCCTCTACATTGACTCTGTACCGGTACCCCCTGTATATAGCCTCTACATTGACTCTGTACCGGTACCCCCTGTATATAGTCTCCACATTGACTCTGTACCAGTACCCCCTGTATATAGCCTCCACATTGACTCTGTACTGGTATCCCCTGTATATAGCCTCCACATTGACTCTGTACCGGTACCCGCTGTATACAGTCTCCACATTGACTCTGTACCGGTACCCCCTGTATATAGCCTCCACATTGACTCTGTACCGTAATACCCTGTATATAGCCTCCACATTGACTCTGTACTGGTATCCCCTGTATATAGCCTCCACATTGACTCTGTACCGTAATACCCTGTATATAGCCTCCACATTGACTCTGTAATGGTACCCCCTGTATATAGCCTCCACATTGACTCTGTACCGGTACCCCCTGTATATAGCCTCCACATTGACTCTGTACCGGTACCCCCTGTATACAGTCTCCACATTGACTCTGTACCGGTACCCCCTGTATATAGCCTCCACATTGACTCTGTACCGGTACCCCCTGTATATAGTCTCCACATTGACCCTGTACCGGTACCCCCTGTATATAGCCTCCACATTGACTCTGTACCGTAATACCCTGTATATAGCCTCCACATTGACTCTGTACCGTAATACCCTGTATATAGCCTCCACATTGACTCTGTACCGTAATACCCTGTATATAGCCTCCACATTGACTCTGTACCGGTACCCCCTGTATATAGCCTCCACATTGACTCTGTAACGGTACCCCCTGTATATAGTCTCCACATTGACCCTGTACCGGTACCCCCTGTATATAGTCTCCACATTGACCTTGTACCGGTACCCCCTGTATATAGTCTCCACATTGACTCTGTACCGGTACCCCCTGTATATAGCCTCCACATTGACTCTGTACCGGTACCCCCTGTATATAGTCTCCACATTGACTCTGTACCGGTACCCCCTGTATATAGTCTCCACATTGACCCTGTACCGGTACCCCCTGTATATAGCCTCCACATTGACTCTGTACCATAATACCCTGTATATAGCCTCCACATTGACTCTGTACCGTAATACCCTGTATATAGCCTCCACATTGACTCTGTACCGGTACCCCCTGGTATAGTCTCCACATTGACCCTGTACCAATACCCCCTGTATATAGTCTCCACATTGACTCTGTACCGGTACCCCCTGTATATAGCCTCTACATTGACTCTGTACCGGTACCCCCTGTATATAGCCTCTACATTGACTCTGTACCGGTACCCCCTGTATATAGTCTCCACATTGACTCTGTACCAGTACCCCCTGTATATAGCCTCCACATTGACTCTGTACTGGTATCCCCTGTATATAGCCTCCACATTGACTCTGTACCGGTACCCGCTGTATACAGTCTCCACATTGACTCTGTACCGGTACCCCCTGTATATAGCCTCCACATTGACTCTGTACCGTAATACCCTGTATATAGCCTCCACATTGACTCTGTACTGGTATCCCCTGTATATAGCCTCCACATTGACTCTGTACCGTAATACCCTGTATATAGCCTCCACATTGACTCTGTAACGGTACCCCCTGTATATAGCCTCCACATTGACTCTGTACCGGTACCCCCTGTATATAGCCTCCACATTGACTCTGTACCGGTACCCCCTGTATACAGTCTCCACATTGACTCTGTACCGGTACCCCCTGTATATAGCCTCCACATTGACTCTGTACCGTAATACCCTGTATATAGCCTCCACATTGACTCTGTAACGGTACCCCCTGTATATAGTCTCCACATTGACTCTGTACCGGTACCCCCTGTATATAGTCTCCACATTGACCCTGTACCGGTACCCCCTGTATATAGTCTCCACATTGACTCTGTACCGGTGCCCCCTGTATATAGTCTCCACATTGACTCTGTACCGTATGTAGTCTCCACATTGACTCTGTACTGTACTCCACATTGACCCTGTATACCCCTAGTCTCCACATTGACTCTGTACCGGTACCCCCTGTATATAGTCTCCACATTGACTCTGTACTGGTACCCCCTGTATATAGCCTCCACATTGACTCTGTACCGTAATACCCTGTATATAGTCTCCACATTGACTCTGTACCGTAATACCCAATATATATAACCTCCACATTGACTCTGTACCGTAATACCCTGTATATAGCCTCCACATTGACTCTGTACTGGTACCGGCAGCCTTCCCCAACACCAGTCCTCCCTCTAGCCAGACCCTGTGTGGTAGATACAGGAACACAGAGAGCAGCCTTCCCCAACACCAGTCCTCCCTCTAGCCAGACCCTGTGTGGTAGATACAGGAACACAGAGAGCAGCCTTCCCCAACACCAGTCCTCCCTCTAGCCAGACCCTGTGTTGTAGATACAGGAACACAGACAGACCAGACAGGGACACAGAACTGTCTGTGTTTTCTGTAAGTGGAAGCAAGGTGAAGTAGGAAACAGTCTCGTCCTTCTCCACCGTCTCACACAGCTTCATCAGCAAATGTCTTTACAGCACCAAACACTGACCACTTAGAGTTAGAGTGTTGGGCCAGTAACCAAAAGGTTGCTAGATCGAATGCCCGAGCTGACAAAGGTGAACATCTGTCTTTCTGCCCCTGAACAAGGCAGTTAACCCACTGTTCCCTGGTAGGCCATCATTGTAAATAAGAATTTGTTTTTAAATGACTTTCCTAGTTAAACAAAGGTTCAAGACGTTATAACGATCCGTCCTCCCCTCATGTATAGATTACATGTGGAGGTTAACTTTTAATAAACTATAATAATACTCTAAAACTAGTGTAAATGAAGGGTGATAGTTTGCTGATAGTTTGCTGACAGAGTTACAGTATAGTACCACAGGAAAGAAGGTGCACTAGTTTATTGACTTAGAAGAGGGTTCTCTAACCCTGTTCCTAGAGAGATACCCTCCTGTAGGTTTATACCAGGGCTCTCTAATCCTGTTCCTAGAGAACTACCCTCCTGTAGGTTTATACTAGGGCTCTCTAACCCTGTTCCTAGAGAACTACCCTCCTGTAGATTTACATCAGGGCTCTCTAACCCTGTTCCTAGAGAACTACCCTCCTGTAGGTTTACATCAGGGCTCTCTAACCGTGTTCCTAGAGAACTACCCTCCTGTAGGTCTATACTAGGGCTCTCTAACCCTGTTCCTAGAGAACTACCCTCCTGTAGGTTTATACTAGGGCTCTCTAACCCTGTTCCTAGAGAGATACCCTCCTGTAGATTTACATCAGGGCTCTCTAACCCTGTTCCTAGAGAGATACCCTCCTGTAGGTTTACATCAGGGCTCTCTAACCCTGTTCCTAGAGATACCCTCCTGTAGGTTTACATCAGGGCTCTCTAACCCTGTTCCTAGAGAACTACCCTCCTGTAGGTTTATACTAGGGCTCTCTAACCCTGTTCCTAGAGAGATACCCTCCTGTAGGTTTACATCAGGGCTCTCTAACCCTGTTCCTAGAGAACTACCCTCCTGTAGGTTTACATCAGGGCTCTCTAACCCTGTTCCTAGAGAACTACCCTCCTGTAGGTCTATACTAGGGCTCTCTAACCCTGTTCCTAGAGAACTACCCTCCTGTAGGTTTATACTAGGGCTCTCTAACCCTGTTCCTAGAGAACTACCCTCCTGTAGATTTACATCAGGGCTCTCTAACCCTGTTCCTAGAGAGATACCCTCCTGTAGGTTTACATCAGGGCTCTCTAACCCTGTTCCTAGAGATACCCTCCTGTAGGTTTACATCAGGGCTCTCTAACCCTGTTCCTAGAGAACTACCCTCCTGTAGGTTTATACTAGGGCTCTCTAACCCTGTTCCTAGAGAGAGGTTTACCCTCTCCTGTAGGTTTACATCAGGGCTCTCTAACCCTGTTCCTAGAGAACTACCCCTCCTGTTCCTAGAGAACTACCCTTTATACTAGGGCTCTCTAACCCTGTTCCTGGAGAACTACCCACCTGTAGATTTACATCAGGGCTCTCTAACCCTGTTCCTAGAGAACTACCCTCCTGTAGGTTTACATCAGGGCTCTCTAACCCTGTTCCTAGAGAACTACCATCCTGTAGGTTTATACTAGGGCTCTCTAACCCTGTTCCTAGAGAGATAAACCCTCCTGTAGGTTTATATCAGGGCTCTCTAACCCTGTTCCTAGAGAACTACCCTCCTATAGGTTTACATCAGGGCTCTCTAACCCTGTTCCTAGAGAACTACCCTCCTGTAGGTTTATATCAGGGCTCTCTAACCCTGTTCCTAGAGAACTACCCTCCTGTAGGTTTATACTAGGGCTCTCTAACCCTGTTCTTAGAGAACTACCCTCCTGTACACAGGGCTCTCTAGGAGAACTACCCTCCTGTAGGTTTATACTAGCTCTCTAACCCTGTTCCTGGAGAACTACCCACCTGTAGATTTACATCAGGGCTCTCTAACCCTGTTCCTAGAGAACTACCCTCCTGTAGATTTACATCAGGGCTCTCTAACCCTGTTCCTAGAGAACTACCTTCCTGTAGGTTTATACTAGGGCTCTCTAACCCTGTTCCTAGAGAACTACCCTCCTGTAGGTTTACATCAGGGCTCTCTAACCCTGTTCCTAGAGAACTACCCTCCTGTAGGTCTATACTAGGGCTCTCTAACCCTGTTCCTAGAGAACTACCCTCCTGTAGGTTTACATCAGGGCTCTCTAACCCTGTTACTAGAGAACTACCCTCCTGTAGGTTTACATCAGGGCTCTCTAACCCTGTTACTAGAGAACTACCCTCCTGTAGGTCTATACTAGGGCTCTCTAACCCTGTTCCTAGAGATACCCTCCTGTAGGTTTAGAACCCTGTTACTAGAGAACCTCCTGTAGGTTTATACTAGGGCTCTCTAACCCTGTTCCTAGAGAGATACCCTCCTGTAGATTTACATCAGGGCTCTCTAACCCTGTTCCTAGAGAGATACCCTCCTGTAGGTTTACATCAGGGCTCTCTAACCCTGTTCCTAGAGAACTACCCTCCTGTAGGTTTATACTAGGGCTCTCTAACCCTGTTCCTAGAGAGATACCCTCCTGTAGGTTTACATCAGGGCTCTCTAACCCTGTTCCTAGAGAACTACCCTCCTGTAGATTTACATCAGGGCTCTCTAACTCTGTTCCTAGAGAACTACCTTCCTGTAGGTTTATACTAGGGCTCTCTAACCCTGTTCCTAGAGAACTACCCTCCTGTAGGTTTATACTAGGGCTCTCTAACCCTGTTCCTAGAGAACTACCCTCCTGTAGATTTACATCAGGGCTCTCTAACCCTGTTCCTAGAGAACTACCCTCCTGTAGATTTACATCAGGGCTCTCTAACTCTGTTCCTAGAGAACTACCCTCCTGTAGGTTTACATCAGGGCTCTCTAACCCTGTTACTAGAGAACTACCCTCCTGTAGGTCTATACTAGGGCTCTCTAACCCTGTTCCTAGAGAGATACCCTCCTGTAGGTTTACATCAGGGCTCTCTAACCCTGTTCCTAGAGATACCCTCCTATAGGTTTACATCAGGGCTCTCTAACCCTGTTCCTAGAGAACTACCCTCCTGTAGGTTTATACTAGGGCTCTCTAACCCTGTTCCTAGAGAGATACCCTCCTGTAGGTTTACATCAGGGCTCTCTAACCCTGTTCTTAGAGAACTACCCTCCTTTAGGTTTATACTAGGGCTCTCTAACCCTGTTCCTAGAGAGATACCCTCCTGTAGGTTTACATCAGGGCTCTCTAACCCTGTTCCTAGAGAGATACCCTCCTGTAGGTTTACATCAGGGCTCTCTAACCCTGTTACTAGAGAACTACCCTCCTGTAGGTTTATACTAGGGCTCTCTAACCCTGTTCCTAGAGAACTACCCTCCTGTAGGTTTATACTAGGGCTCTCTAACCCTGTTCCTAGAGAACTACCCTCCTGTAGGTTTACATCAGGGCTCTCTAACCCTGTTCCAAGAGAACTACCCTCCTGTAGATTTACATCAGGGCTCTCTAACCCTGTTCCTAGAGAACTACCTTCCTGTAGATTTACATCAGGGCTCTCTAACCCTGTTCCTAGAGAACTACCCTCCTGTAGGTTTACATCAGGGCTCTCTAACCCTGTTCCTAGAGAACTACCCTCCTGTAGATTTACATCAGGGCTCTCTAACCCTGTTCCTAGAGAACTACCCTCCTGTAGGTTTTCAGTCCAACTCCAGTTGTAACTAACCTGATTCAACCAGCTAATTATTAGAATCAGGTGTGTTAGGTTAGGGTTGTAGAAAGCAGGAATGTAGCTCTCCAGGAAAAGGGTTGTCGAGCCCTGAGTCAGAAAGGGCAGGGAGCCAGGATCCCCCACAATAAAGATCTCCACCCACCCCAAAGGAGGAGGGGTGCAAACACACACACACACACACATAGGCCCCTCCCTGTGCAGAGCATTCCCAGCAGATTGGCACCCATACTTATGCTAACGGACCCAGCACGCTCACCAAATGCCTTATGGGCATGCCAGGTTGCCCAATCGGTGGGTTTAGAGATCAACCCTCCATGACAATAGACAGCTCAATTCCCTTTCCCTTTAAATCACAGAGACATTAAGTGGCCAAGAAAAGCCATCGACCATCCCCTTCCCAGGACTTCTTAAACAACCCCCTTCCCATGACTTCTTAATCAATCCCCTTCCCAGGACTTCTTAATCAATCCCCTTCCCAGGACTTCTTAATCAATCCCCTTCACAGGACTTCTTAATCAATCCCCTTCCCAGGACTTCTTAATCAATCCCCTTCACAGGACTTCTTAATCAATCCCCTTCCCAGGACTTCTTAATCAATCCCCTTCCCAGGACTTCTTAATCAATCCCCTTCCCAGGACTTCTTAATCAATCCCCTTCCCAGGACTTCTTAATCAACCCCCTTCCCAGGACTTCTTAATCAATCCCAATTAAAAGATTGAACTAAAGTCAATGAATAGTTATTGCAGTGATATCCTCCACAATACCAATGAATAACCCGGGAGCCAGAGATACTGAAATGTTATACTTCATTGAATTATCTACCTGCCCTCCATGACACCTACAGCACCCGATGTCACAGGAAGGCCAAACAGATCATCAAGGACAACAACCACCCGAGCGACTGCCTGTTCACCCCGCTATCATCCAGAAGGGGAGGGCAGTACAGTTGCATCAAAGCTGGGACCGAGAATCTGATAAACAGCTTATATCTCAAGGCCTTTAGACTGTTAAACAGCCACCACTAACATAGAGAGGCTGCTGCCAACACACAGACTCAAATCTCTGCCCACTTAAATAAATGGATTTAATAAAGTTATCACTTTAAATGTCCATTTAAATAACGCCACTTTATATAATGTTTACATATCCTACATTACTCATCTCATATGTACAGTATATACTGTATTTTATACCATCTACTGCATCTTGCCTATGCCGTTCGGTCATCACTCATCCATATATTTATATGTACATATTCTCATTCACCCCTTTACATTTGTGTGTATAAGGTAGTTGTTGTGGAATTGTTAGATTATCATCATTATTATATTATTACTTGTTAGATATTAATGCACAAGCACTTAACTACACTCGTATTAACATTTTCAGACATTTTCTATTGTTAACACAATACCGCAACACAATTTTTCCCAATCTGTGAGGTAAACTCTCTAAGTGGTCAATCATTCCGCTGTGCATTTCAGATGGAATTAAAGGCATTAGAATGTTCCAGAGGCCACCAGAATAGAGGTTGTTCTGACATTAGTTTTTCTTATATACCAAAATATTGTAGTAGCTTTATGAGGTCATTCCTGACAGGCAGGTTTGAGGAAGTGGAAAGAGGTCCTGTCAGACAGGTTTGAGGAAGTGGAAAGAGGTCCTGACAGGCAGGTTTGAGGAAGTGGAAAGAGGTCCTGACAGGCAGGTTTGAGGAAGTGGAAAGAGGTACTGTCAGACAGGTTTGAGGAAGTGGAAAGAGGTCCTGACAGGCAGGTTTGAGGAAGTGGAAAGAGGTCCTGACAGGCAGGTTTGAGGAAGTGGAAAGAGGTCCTGTCAGGCAGGTTTGAGGAAGTGGAAAAAGGTCCTGACAGGCAGGTTTGAGGAAGTGGAAAGAGGTCCTGACAGGCAGGTTTGAGGAAGTGGAAAGAGGTCCTGACAGGCAGGTTTGAGGAAGTGGAAAGAGGTCCTGACAGGCAGGTTTGAGGAAGTGGAAAGAGGTCCTGACAGGCAGGTTTGAGGAAGTGGAAAGAGGTCCTGACAGGCAGGTTTGAGGAAGTGGAAAGAGGTCCTGACAGGCAGGTTTGAGGAAGTGGAAAGAGGTCCTGACAGGCAGGTTTGAGGAAGTGGAAAGAGGTCCTGACAGGAAGGTTTGAGGAAGTGGAAAGAGGTCCTGTCAGGAAGTGGAAAGAGGTCCTGTCAGGCAGGTTTGAGGAAGTGGAAAGAGGTCCTGACAGGCAGGTTTGAGTAAGTGGAAAGAGGTCCTGACAGGCAGGTTTGAGGAAGTGGAAAGAGGTCCTGACAGGCAGGTTTGAGGAAGTGGAAAGAGGTCCTGACAGGCAGGTTTGAGGAAGTGGAAAGAGGTCCTGTCAGGCAGGTTTGAGGAAGTGGAAAGAGGTCCTGTCGGGCAGGTTTGAGGAAGGGGAAAGAGGTCCTGTCAGGCAGGTTTGAGAAAGGGGAAAGAGGTCCTATCAGGCAGAGGTTGTTCGGGCACTCCGCTCCTCAGAATCTCCTTCAACTCTCGTAGTGGGACTGGGCCTACATATACTGTAAACACAGCCCTGTCTGAAGCCCTTCTAAATCATATGGAAATGGTTGAACACCTCCAGGCTTTGTCGCTCAGCAGGAAAAACACAGAGCCCTTCACCGTGTTAAAGGACACTGCCAAACATTTCACATTCATGGGAACAATGACTTCCACATGAATGGTGTAACTGCTGAGGACAGAGGCTTAAAGTCCCATGGTAGGTATGTATGGCCCAGGCTTTTTCAATGGAGCCCTCTGGCTAAGGTGATCACCATTAAATAGAGAGATAGAACAGAGACATCTATTGCTACCACTGTCCTCATGGGGTACGAAGGGAGAGGTTTCTTTGTGTGTGTGTGTGCGTGCGTGCATGCGTGCGTGTGTGTGCGTGTGTGTGTGCGTGCGTGCGCAAGCGTGCGTGCGTGTGTGTTAGTAGTTAGCTGATCTGATGGCTGGTCTGATTGCCGATGGATGGCCTATCTATTCGGTAGAAATGAATGACATCCGTTGTGTCTATTGTCCTGTAGATTGGAAGCACAGCACTGAGATGTGACATATAGTGTAGGTGAATAGATTAGGTTAATGTCTATTGACTAACAACTTACTAACAAAATCCTCTCTGCTGTAAAAGGAATGTGAAGACATACGGTGAAATATGAGACCAGACTTTATTTTATTTGACCTTTTATTTAACTAGGCAAGTCAGTTAAGAACAAATTCTTATTTTCAATGATGGCCTGACCAGGCAGTGGGTTAACTGCCTGGTCAGGGGCAGAACGACAGATTTGTACCTTGTCAGCTCGGGGATTTGAACTTGCAACCTTCCGGTTACTAGTCCAACGCTCTAACCACTAGGCTACGCTGCCTCCTCTACACTCTAACCACTAGGCTACCCTGCCGCCTCTACACTCTAACCACTAGGCCACCCTGCCACCTCTACACTCTAACCACTAGGCTACCCTGCCTCCTCTACACTCTATAACCACTAGGCTACCCTGCCGCCTCTACACTCTAACCACTAGGCTACCCTGCCGCCTCTACACTCTAACCACTAGGCTACCCTGCCGCCTCTACACTCTAACCACTAGGCTACCCTGCCGCCTCTACACTCTAACCACTAGGCTACCCTGCCGCCCCTCCACTCTAACCACTAGGCTACCCTGCCACCCCATTATAACAGCAATGAAAGAAACTGTTGTCTCATTTAGTATTATGATTGATGAACGTTGTACAAAGAGGCTTGTATCGATCCATCGTCCCACAGGGAGGAATGACAAGACACAATCTGAGTGTCCAACAGGTTGAGAAGGCTCAGGGAGAGCTGATCATGTGTCATCTGTATAGTCACACCAGTCCTGTTGAGGCTGTATAGTCACACCAGTCCATATTGAGGCTGTATAGTCACACCAGTCCATATTGAGGCTGTATAGTCACACTGAGGCTGTATAGTCACACCAGTCCTGTTGAGGCTGTATTGTCACACTAGTGTCATGTGGTTTATTTGTTTGAGTTAACCAGCTGAGGACCTACTACAAGGACCCATAGGCATCTGTCTCTGTACCTGTTTATCCTCTGTTTATCCTCTGTTAGTCTCTGTACCTCTTTATTCTCTAACAGGGTCCTTCTGCCCTGAGCTCATCCAACTAATGTCCCAGCAACCTTACTGGAGATGGGCATCTACTAATCAACCTAACGGCAGGACGGAGGGAGGGAGGGAGGGAGGGAGGGAGGGAGGGAGGGAGGGAGGGAGGGGAGGGAGGGAGGGAGGGAGGGAGGGAGGGAGGGAGGGAGGGAGGGAGGGAGGGAGGGAGGGAGGGAGGGAGAGTCATGCATGTCAATAGGCAGCCCTATTTTGGTGATGTCCTGGTGCTTCTGTCTAAGACTGTCTCGTAACGACTCGAGCTTCTACAACCATCTTTAACTATCCTCTATCCCTGTTGCTGCTGCTCGTTATCCATTAACGCCTGACGCAGGGCCTGCCCTCCTTTCCTTGACTCAGTTCCTCCTGTTACCCTCATCTGGTCTGTACTAGAGGCTCATCTGGTCTGAGCTAGAGGCTCATCTGGTCTGAGCTAGAGGCTCATCTGGTCTGAGCTAGAGGCTCATCTGGTCTGAACTAGAGGCTCATCTGGTCTGAACTAGAGGCTCATCTGGTCTGAACTAGAGGCTCATCTGGTCTGAGCTAGAGGCTCATCTGGTCTGAGCTAGAGGCTCATCTGGTCTGTGCTAGAGGCTCATCTGGTCTGAGCTAGAGGCTCATCTGGTCTGTGCTAGAGGCTCATCTGGTCTGTACTAGAGGCTCATCTGGTCTGTACTAGAGGCTCATCTGGTCTGTACTAGAGGCTCATCTGGTCTGAACTAGAGGCTCATCTGGTCTGTGCTAGAGGCTCATCTGGTCTGAGCTAGAGGCTCATCTGGTCTGAACTAGAGGCTCATCTGGTCTGAACTAGAGGCTCATCTGGTCTGAACTAGAGGCTCATCTGGTCTGAGCTAGAGGCTCATCTGGTCTGTGCTAGAGGCTCATCTGGTCTGTACTAGAGGCTCATCTGGTCTGTACTAGAGGCTCATCTGGTCTGTACTAGAGGCTCATCTGGTCTGTGCTAGAGGCTCATCTGGTCTGAACTAG